>NC_090384.1:10678265-10761885 GCF_036365525.1 Heterodontus francisci | reverse complement strand
TAGCTTTTCTCATTCATTCAAGGCAAGACCAGCTTATACTCCCCATGCATAATTATCCTGAATGGATTATCTTGCTGAGCCATTTCGGAGGGTGGTTAAGAGAATATTGCATCCTGTTCTGGTCACCACACTTTGGAAGGATGTGAGGGTCCTTGAGAGACTGCAGAGGAGATTTACCAGAATGGTTCCAGGGATGTGGGATTTTAGTTACAAGGTTAGGTTGGAAAAGCTGGGTTTGTTCTCCTTGGAACAAAGAACATTGAGGGGAGATTTAATCAAAGTGTATAAGATTATGACAGGCTTAGGTAAGTTAGACAATGAAAAACTGTTCTCATGAACAAATAGTACAAGGACTAGGGGACACAGATTGAAAGTATTCGGCCAAAAATGCAGGGAGAATATGAGAAACCACTTTTTTATGCCGTAGGTGGTAATGACCTGGAATTCGCTGCCCATAGGGGTGATGGAAGCAGAGACGATCAAAGAATTCAAGAGGAAGTTTGGATGGCCACCTGAGAGAAGTAGACTTGCTGGGCTACAGTGTTTGAGCCGGGGAGTGGGACTGACTACATAGCTCCCTGGAGAGCCGGCATGGACTTGAAGAGCCGAATGGCCTCCTTGTGTGTCATAAATGATGCTATGAGTCAACACACATTACTCTGGGTCTGAAGTCACATACAGGCCAGACTGAGCATGGACAGAATTCCTTCCCTGTAGGACATGAGTGAACCAGATGGGTTTTTACAACAATATGGTAGTTACATGATCGCCATTACTAAGATTAGCTCTTCATTCCAGTTTATAACTGAATTTAAATTCCCCAGCTGCTGTGATGGGATTAGAACTCGTGTCCCAACAGCATTACTCCAGATGTCTAGATTGCTCGTCTAGTAAAAGAGCCACTGTGCTACTGATCCCAAGGAACACAAGCGAGGCAGGTGCACCCAGGGGCAACAGCGGACAAACATGAAAGGCATTGCGAGCATGGCACAGCATGAGCTTAAATGAGGGCGGCGACATGGAACGAGCGAGTGGGATTGATGGGGTAGTGGGCACATGGGGCTGACGAAGAGCAGGGGAGCAAGCAAGTGCACAGTGCCAAAATGGAATTGAGCGCGAAGGGCCAACGGGGGAGCGAGCTGGTGGGAGGGGGTGGCCAAGGGGGAGCGAGTCGGGGAGCGATGTGGAGGGGTAACGTGGGAGCAAGCTGGGGGGGGTAGTGACAGGGGAGCGAGCTGGGGGGACCGACGGCGGGTGCGAGCTGGGGGGAGCGAGCCGGGGGGGCCGACTGGAGTGCGAGCCGGGGGTGGGGGGCCGACGGGGGAGCAGACAGACCGTAGAACGAGCGTGCAGGTCAGACAGACGGGGCAGCGAGTAAGTCGGACAGACGAGGGAGTGTGCACGCGGGGCCCACTGCGATGGAGAACATGCACAGAGCAGACCCAGGAAACACTCCTGTTTCAACAGCTCAAAACTAAAATTGTTGCCCTACATGTCTCATTATTATGAAAATCACAAAGGGATCAACAGCACTCTTTGGCCCCACTCCCTTTCCCCAATACTCACTGCTAGATATTGGGGTCCGAGTGTGTTAAGCCCAGCCAGGTTGCCCCACATGGTGGCTGCATTAAGCTGCTGCATCTGTTGCTGGAGCTGCTGAGCAATTCGTTTCTGCTCCTTGTCCTTCTGTGTGTCGGCAAACTTCACAACAATCGGGGATGAACAGCCCTGTTGAAGAGAAACCACAGTTTCAGCAAGCCAGGGTGGTTAAAGTGGGACAGCAGGAGAGGGGGGCGGGTGTCGAGTGCAGCGGGGGTGGGGGGGCTAGAGGCCAGGGTTCAGTGCTGGTGCAGGGGAAGGGGCATGGGTAATGCACGCTGCGGGTGAGGTTGCACCAGGGGTTGGAGGCCAGTGCAGCCGACAGGTGGGACTAAGAGCAAGCTTCTGGAGGCGGGAGGTTGGGGCGGAGGTGGGAGAAGAGAGTGTGGCAGGATCTCGGGGTTGGGGGGGCGGGGGGCAATTTCTTGAAGTATGGTAACCAGAAGCAATGACGAGGATAGTAACTGGCTTCAGGACAATGGTGTAAATTGATGTATTTTGCTAGGAAGAATGAAGAGAGGCAATATAGTATAATTATAAATGGAGTGCAGAAACAGAGAGACCCTGGGGTATATGGAGACAAACCTTTGAAGGTGGCAGGACAAGTTGAGAAGACTGTTAAAAAAGCATATAGCATTCTTGATTTTATTAATAGAGGAATAGAGTACTAAAACAAATGAGTTATGCTGAACCTTTATAAAATACTGGTTAGGTCTCAGCTAGAGTATTATGTTCAATTCTGGGCAGCGTACTTCAGGAAAGATGTGAAGGCCCTAGAGAGGGTGCAGAAGAGATTTACAAGAATGGCACCAGGGATGAGGGACTTCAATTATGTGGAGAGACTGAAGAAGGTGGATTGTTCTCCTTCGAGCAGAGAAAGTTCAGAGGAGATTTGATAATGATGTTCAAAATTGTTGTTTTCAATAAATTAAATAAGGAAGGTGAGGAGAATTCTTTTAAAGCAATGAGTTATTGTGATCTGGAATGTACCACCTGAAATGGAGTAACCAAACAGCTAATAAGGATGAGGAACTTAAGGTAATTAATATCAGCAGAGAAGTCGTACTGGAGAAACATAAGGGACTAAAATCTGGCAAATCCCCACGACCTGATGGCCTACATCCTAGGACTCTAAAGAGGCAGCTGCAGTAATAGCGAATGCGTTCATTATGATTTTCCAAATTTCCCTAGACTCTAGAACGGTCCCAGCAGATTGGAAGTTAGCAAATGTAACACTGCTATTCAAAAAAGTAGGGAGTGGGAAAAAACAGAAAACTATATGCCAGTTAACCTGACATTAGTCAGTGGGAAAATGCTGGAATTAAAACCTGTGTTTTGCTGACAGACCAGAGAAAAAGATCTATTCTCTCTGAAAAGAAACTCTGCATTTCAAGGGAAAAAAGTGCTACATTTAAGGTGAGGTTTTGACCTACCTGAAGAAAGAGGCAGAGACCCAGAAAAAAGAGGAATTGCTACACTCTGTGGAGAAACACTGTTTTGGAGAAAGAAAGGCTGTGTTTTGGGTGTGGCAGGTTGCTGTTGTTGCCAGTCAAGAATCCCTGCCTGAAGAGTGAGTTCTGTAGTTGCTGTGCGCTGTAGAGAAGGCTCCTTTATTAAGAGTAAGTCATGCTGACTTTTGTGTTTTGGAAGCTCCTGAAATCTCAAGAAAGTTTCGACTGTTAGACTGCTGCTTTAAAATTTAAATAAACCTGTGGCTACACCTGTTGCTGAAAGATCTGTGTGAAGCCTGCTGCAGACGAACTACCTGAATGCCTATCCACCAGATTGTTTGTTAATTTCAATTGGAGACTTTGAGTGGCATCTGACTATTCGACTCTGGGACACCTCACTGATCCAGAAACAACCCACCAGGAGTTACAACGCAGTCATTTTATTATCCAAAAAAAACCTGTTAGAAAATCAATATAACCAATTAACCATTAGTAACTGAATGTACGTATGTGCGTGAGAGTTAGGAAGATTAAGGAGTTATAAAATCTTTTCATACATATTGATTCTACTCATTATCGTTTAAAACTTGGTTTATTGATAAATAGTTAATTTTGTTGTGAACTGTGGAGTAATGGGACTGAATTAACAGTGCATTACTCCCGCCTTGGTCGTAAAATTACAAACATACAAATTAGGAGGAGTAGGCACTCGGCCCCTCGATTTATAGCACAGAAGTAGGCCACATTCCCACCTATCCCCAATAACCTTTCACCTGCTTGCTTATCAAGAATCTATCTACCTCTGCCTGAAAAATACTCAAAGATTCTGCTTCCTCCGTCTTTTGAGGAAGTGAGTTAGAAAGATCCACGACCCTCTGAGAAAAAATTTCTTATCATCTCCATCTTAAATGGGCGACCACTTATTTTTAAACAGTGGCCCCTAGTTCTAGATTCTCCCACAAGAGGAAACATCCTTTCCACATCCACCCTGTCAAGACACCTCAAAGTCTTATATGTTTCAATCAAGTCGCCTCTTCTAAACTCCAGCGTATATGAACCTAGCCTGCCCAACCCTTCCTCATAAGACAACCCGCCCCAGGTATTAGTCTAGTAAACCTTCTCTGAACTGCTTCCAAAGCATTTATATCCTTTCTTAAATAAGGAGACCAATACTGAACACAGTACTCCAAATGGCCTCACCAATGCCCTGTATAACTGAAGCATAACCTCCCCACTTTTGTATTTTGTATTAAGGAAGTTTTAACAATGCACTTAGAAAATCACAGTATGATCAGACAAAGTCAGCATGGTTTTATGAAAAGGAAATAGTGTTTGACAAATTGAAGAGTTTTTTTGAGGTTTAACTAGAAGAGTAGATAAAAGGGAACCAGTAGATGTAGTATACTTGGATTTCCAAAAGACATTTGATGAGGTGCCACACAGAATAATGGAATTGGGAGTAATGTATTAGCATGGATGGAGGATTGCTTACAATGAGGAAACAGAGAGTAGGGCTAAATGTGGCACTTTCAAGATGGCAGGCTGTGACTAGTGGAGTGCCGCAAGGATTAGCGCTGGGCCTCAGCTATTTACAGTCATAGAGTCTTAGAGAGATACAGCACCGAAACAGGCCCTTCAGCCCGGGTCCGCGCCGACCATCAACCACCCATATATGCTAATCCTACATTAATCCTCTTTTCCCTCTCACATCCCCACCTACCTACACTAGGGGCATTTTTTTTTTACAATGGCCAATTTACCTATCAACCCACAAGTCTTTGGCATGTGGGAGAAAACCCACACAGTCACAGGGAGAACTTGCAAACTCCACACAGGCAGTACCCAGAACCGAACCCGGGTCACTGGAGCTGTGAGACTGTGGTGCTAGCCACTGCGCCACTCCTAATCTATATTAATGACTTGGATGATAAGATTGAGAGTAACATACATAAGTTTATTGATGAGACAAAGCTAGTTGGAAATGTGAGCTATGGGAAGAACACAGAGAAGCTGCAGAGAAATATCAAGTAATTTAAAGCACAGGAGGCGGCCATTCGGCCCATCGAGTCCATGCTGGCTCTCCACGGAGCAATGCAGTCAGTCCCACTCCTCAGCTCTATCCCCATAGCCCGGCAAGTCTATTTCTCTCAGGTGGCCATTCAACTTCCTCTTTAAGTAATTGATCGTCTCCGCTTCCCCTACCCTTGTGGGCAGCAAGTTTTAGGTCATTATCACCCGCTGCATTAAAAAAAGCGCTTTCTCATTTTCCTCCGCATCTTACGCCCAAAATTTTCAATTTGTGTCCCCCTAGACCATGTACCATTTGTTAACGGGAACAGTTTTTCAAGTGTGGTGACCAGAACACTGGTCACAATACTCCAGCTGGGGCCCAACCAGAGCTTTATAAAGGTTCAGCATAACTTCCCTGCTTTTGTACTCAATATCTCCATTTATGAAGCCCAAGATATCTTTACGAACAACACTCTCAATATGTCCTGCCACCTTCAAACCTTCAAAGATCTATGCACATGCACCCAAAGGTCTCTTTCTTCCTACACACTATTTAGAACTGTACCATTGAGTATAATTGCCTCTCCCTATTCCTTCTGCCAAAATGCATCACCTCACACTTGTCAGTATTAAATTTCAGCTGCCACCTTTCTGCCCATTCTGCTAGCCTATCTATGCCCTGTTGCAGGCAGCTCATATCATCCTGTCTGCTTCATCTCCAAGCTTAGTGTCGTCATCAAATTTTGAGATTCTACTCTGTATTCCAAGACCCAAGTCATTTATATATAGCAAGAAAAGCAGTGGTCCCAGCACTGACCCTTGGGGAACACCACTGTCTACCATCTTCCAGTCTGAAAAGCAACCATTTACTATGACTCACTGTTTTCTGTCCTTAAGCCAATTTTTTAATTCAATTGGACATTGACTCTCCTATTCCAAGAGCCTCAATTTTGTTAACCAGCCTTTTAAGCGGTACCTTATCAAATGCTTTCTTAAAATCCATATAAACAACATCCACCACACTCCCATTATCAACCTTCTGTTACTTCATCAAAAAATTCAATTAGGTTAGTCAAGCATAACCTGCCTTTTATAAATCCATGCTGGTTATCCTTAATTAACTCGAACCATTGATATTTTCTCTGATTATTCTTTCCAAAACCTTACCAACCACTGATGTTAAACTAACTGGCCTGCAGTTGCTAGGACTGTCCTTACACCCTTTCTTGAATAACGGTTACACATTTGTCACTCTCCAATCCTCCAGCACCTCCCCTGTATCCTGGGAAGATTGGAAGATTATGGCAAGCCCTTCCGCTATCTCCATCCCCACTTCCTTTAGCAACCTAGGATGCAAGCCATCCGGACCAGGTGACATAACTACCATAAGCATAATCAGCCTTTTTAATATCCACCCCCTCTCAATTTGTATCCTGTCCCCTGCCTCTACTCTCTCGCCTTCTACTGATATTTTGTCAGCCTCCATTTCCTTGGCGAACACTGATACAAAGTGCTCATATTAGCCTTACCCTGCACATCTAAGCATATATTACCCTCTCTGTCCCTAATAGGCCCTACTCCTCCTCCCACTACTCGCTTACTATTTACATGCCGGTAGATCTTTGGGTTCCCCTTTATGTTGACTGCCATCTATTTTCATATTCTCTTTCTGTCAGTCTTATTTTCCTCTTCACCTCCCCTTTCAACTTATTGTATATGGCCTGGTTCTCACTGAATGAGTTCACCTGACATACATCATACACCTTTTTTTGTTTCATCATCATCTCTATGTCCCTCGTCAACCAAGGAGCCCGGTTTTGGTTCCCCTAGCTTTCACCCTTGCTGGATTGTTCCTAGCCTGTACCTGAAGCATCGCTTCCTTAAAGATTACCATTGTTCCGATACAGTTCTTCCTGCCAGTCTTTGGTTCCATTCTGGCTAGATCCATTTTCATCAGGTTGAAATTAGCCCTCTTTCAATTGCGACATTCTATCTTATTTTGTTCCTTGCATTTCTGCATTACTAGTCTAGACCTCATGATACGATGAACATTCTTACCCAAGTGCTCCCCTATAGACAGGTTAAGCGAGCAGGCAACAATGGAGTATAAAAGTGTGAAGTTATTCACTTTGGTAGTAAGAATAGAAAAACAGAATTTTTTTTTTTAAAGCGTGTAACTTGTAAATGTTGATTTTCCAAGGGACTTGGGTGTTCTCGTACAAGGAACACATAAGTTAGCATGCATACAGGACACAATTAGGAATGCAATGGCATGCTGACCTTTATTGCAAGGGATTTAGAGTACAAGAATAAGGAAGTCTTGCTACCATTGTACAGGGCTTTGGTAAAACTTTGGAGTCCTATGCACAGTTTTGGTCTCCATATTTAAGGAAGGATATACTTGCATTGGAGGCGGTACAGCCAAGGTTCACTAGATTGGTCCCTGGGATGAGAGGGAGGTCCTATGGTGAAAGGCTGAGTAAATTCTGCCTATATTCTCTGAAGTTTAGAAGAATGAGGTGTGATTTCATTGAAACATAGATGATTCTGAAGGGGCTTGACAGGGTAGACACAGAGATTCTTTCCCTAGTTGGTGAATCTAGGGGACAGAGTCTCAGGATAAGGGGCCGATCATTTAGGACTGAGATGAGGAGAAATTTCTTCACTTAAAGGTTTGTGAATCTTTGGAATTCTTTGGATGCTCCATCTTTGAATACATTTAAGGCTGGACAGACAGATTTTTGGTGTCTCAGGAAATCCAGGGATATGGGGCACGGGTAGAAAGTGGATTTGAAGCCGAAGATCAGCCATGATCATACTGAATAGCAGAGCAGGTTCGATGGGCTGTATGATCTACTCCTGCTCCTAGTTCTTATGCTCTTATAAAATGTGGAGGAAACAGATTCAATGTCAATTTTTATAAGAATATCGAATAGGTACTTGAACGGGAAAACACTGCAGGGCCATGGGGCACAGGCTGCTGAATAGGACTAACACTTTCAAAGAGCTGGCATAGGCATGACGGGCCAAATGGTCTCCTGGCAGGCTGAGAGACTGAGATTCTAGGTCAGGACCCACCTCCATCGTCTGTGACTGGTGCATGGTCTTGATTGCATTCTGTGCCATTGATCGCGTCGCAAATGTAATAAATGCACAACCTGTGGGGAGACAACAGATCTTCAGGGAAAAGGATCCAACAACAGACACAGCACGGTAGCTTCAAAATATACACACTGGGTGCAGGACAAGCCTGGCACACGAGGGTAGCAGAAGTGACAGAGCCAACATACAAGGAACAAAAGAAAGGGTTTGTATTGCTAGAATGCCTTTCATGACCTCCCGAATGATTTCACAGCCAATTGAGCGATTTTGAAGGATAGTCACTGTTATAATGTAGGAAACGGGGCAAGCATTCTTTGCACAGCAAGATCCCACAGGCAGCAATGAGACAATGACTAGGTAATCTGTTTTTAGTGAGTTTGCAAAGGGATAAATTTTGAACAGGTACCAGGAAGGTTGCAGATGTAACCCCATTGTTTAAGAGAGCAGGGAAAACGGGGAACTACAGACCTGTTAGCCTGACATCGGTAGTAGGGAAAATACTAGAATGTATTATAAAGGACGTGATTACTGGACACTAAGCAAATAATGGTCTGAATGGGCAGAGTCAATATGGATTTATGAAGGGGAAATCACGTTTGACAAACTCGTTAAAAGTTTTTTGAGGATGTTACTGGGTTGCTACCCAGGTTAATAGGGCTGTTAAGAAGGCATATGGTGTGTTAGCTTTTATTAGTAGGGGGATCGAGTTTCGGAGCCACGAGGTCATGCTGCAACTGTACAAAACTCTGGTGAGATCGCACCTGGAGTATTGCATGCAGTTCTGGTCACCGCATTATAGGAAGGACGTGGAAGCTATGGAAAGGGTGCAGAGGAGATTTACTAGGATGTTGCCTGGTATGGAGGGAAGGTCTTACGAGGAAAGGCTGAGGGACTTGAGGTTGTTTTCGTTGGAGAGGAGGAGGAGGAGAGGTGACTTAATAGAGACATACAAGATAATCAGAGGGTTAGATAGGGTGGATAGTGAGAGTCTTTTTCCTCGGATGGTGATGGCAAACACGAGGGGACATAGCTTTAAGTTGAGGGGTGATAGATATAGGACAGATGTCAGAGGTAGTTTCTTTACTGAGAGTAGTAGGGGCGTGGAACGCCCTGCCTGCATCAGTAGTGGACTCGCCAACTTTAAGGGCGTTTAAGTGGTCATTGGATAGACATATGGATGAAAATGGAATAGTGTAGGTCAGATGGTTTCACAGGTCGGCGCAACATCGAGGGCCGAAGGGCCTGGACTGCGCTGTAATGTTCTAATTCTAATTCAGAGTAGATAAGGGGGAAGCAGTGCATGTAGTGTACTTGGACTTTCAAAAGGCTTTTGATAAAGTTCCACATAAGAGGTTACTAAGCAAAATTAAAGCGCATGGAATTAGGGGTAATATATTAGCATGGATTGAGGATTGGGTAACAGGCAGAAAACAGATAGCAGGAATAAATGGGTCATTCTCAGGTTGACAGGCTGTGACCAGTGGGGTACCACAATGATCAGTGCTTGAGCCCCTGCTGTTCACAATCTATATCAATGATTTGGATGTGGGGACCAATTGTAATATTTCCAAGTTTGCGGTCGCCACAAAACTTGGTGGGAATGTGAGTTGTGAGGAGTAAGAGGCTTCAAGGGGATTTAGACAGGCTGAGTGAATGGGCAAGAACATGGGAGATGGGATATAATGTGGATAACTGTAAGGTTATCCACTTTGGTAGGAGGAATGGAGGTACAGAGTATTTCTTAAACGGTGAGAGATTGGAAAGTGTTGATGTCCAAAGGGACCTACATGTCATTGTTCATAAGTTACTGAAAACTAGCATGCAGGTGCAGCAAGCAATAAAGAAGGAAAACAGTATGTTAGCCTTTATCACAAGAGGATTTGAGTACATGAACAAAGAAGTCTTGCTTCAATTGTATAGAGTATCGGAGAGGCCGCACCTGGAATATTGTGTGCAGTTCTGGTCCCCTTGCCCGAGGAAGGACATACTTGCCATAGAGGGAGTGTCGTGGAGGTTCACCAGACTGATTCCTGGGAGGGTGGGAATGTCCTATCAGGAGAGATTGAGAAGAATGGCCCTGTATTCGATGGAGTTTAGAAGAATGAGATGCAATCTCATGGAAACTTACAAAATTCTTAAAGGGATATATAGGGTAGATGCAGTAAGGATTGTGTCCCCTGGCTGTAGGGTCCAGAAACAGGGGACACAATCTCAGAATAAAGGGCAAGCCATTTAGGACTGAGATGAGAAGGAATTTCTTCACTCAGAGGGTGCTGAATCTTTGGAATTCTCTGCCCCGAAGGGTGGTGGAAGCTCAGTCACTGAGTAAGTTCAAGACAGAGATCAATAGATTTCTAGTTACTAATGATATCATGGGATATGGGGATAGTGCGGAAATATGGCATTGAGGTAGACGATCAGCCATGGTCTAGAATGGCAGAGCAGTTCAAAGGGCTGGATGGCCTACTCCTGCTTCTATGTTCCTACGAAAACTCCCCTACTTTTCTTCAAAATAGGGACCGTGGGATCTTTTACATCTCATCAAGAGGACATACAGGACCTCAGTTTAATAACTCATCCAAAAGCCTGCGAGTGCCAGTCTGGACTACATGTTCGGCCCTGCAGTAGGACTTCAAGCGACAACCCTCCGACTGAGGACTATAACTGCACTCTCCAGCCCCGAGATTATGAAGGGAAAAATGAGCCTCTCTTCCTGCTCTCGACTGCTACCCAGAGACTCCTGCTGAAAAGTACGGTGTGGGACAGTTCTGTATGGCAACAGGATCAGGGGCAACATCAATTCCCCACCCTCTCCACAGTTGACTCTCCAGGATCACACCTGAAGAGAGAGACTTTGATGGCCTACTGGAAGATGACAAACATCCACGGCACCCATTTCTCCCCCTCCGCCTTTACCCACCCATCCCTTCACGAGAAATGAGTGGGTTAGGCCAGGATGGAATGGGGCAAACAGAAGAGGCAAAGTGCTGGAGCAAGGTGCTTTTATATACAGGGACACAGGAAGAGAAGTCGGCCATTTAGCCATTCAATGAGATTGTGGCTGATCTGTGACCTAACTTCATAACAATCACAGAAATTTACAGGCCCATTTGGATCATCATGTCCATGCTGGCCGACAAGTAGCCATCCAGCCATACAAGCCACCATCTTGCTCTCAGTCTGTAGCCTTGTAGGTTATGGCACTTCAAGTGCATATCCTAGCACTTTTAAAATGGGGGTTTCTGTCTCTACCACCCTTTCAGGCAGTGGGTTCCAGATCACCACCACCCCCGGGTGAAAAAATTTCCTCTCGAATCCCCTTTAAACCTCCTACCTCTTACCTGAAATCTATGCCCCCTGGTTATGGACCCCTCAACCAAGCTGAATAGGGCCTTCCTATCCACTCTAGATTCCTCATAATTTTATACACTGCAATTAGGTCTCCCTTCAGCCTCCTCTGCTCCAAAGAAAAGAACCCTAGCCAATCCAATCTTTCCTCATAACTAAAATTCTCCAGTCCAAGCAGCATCCTCATAAATCTCCTCTGCACTTTCTCTGGTGCAATCACATCATCCCAATAGTGCAGTGACCAGAAATGCATGCAGTACTCCAGCTGTGGCCTAACTAGTGTTTTATACAGTTCCAGCATAACCTCCCAGCTCTTATATTCTATGCCTCAGCAAATAAAGGCAAGAACCTCATATGCTTTCTTGACCATTTTATCTACCTGTCCAGCCACCTTCAGGGATCTGTGGACATGAACTTCAAGGTCCCTCCACTCCTCTACATTTCTCAGAATCGTACCATTCATTGTGTATTCCTTTGCCTTGTTAGCCTTCCCCAAATGCATTTCCTCACACTTCTCCGGATTGAACTCCATTTGCCAGTGTTCCACTCAACTGACTAGTCCAGTGATATCTTTCTGAAGTCTACAGCTTTTTTTGGTCAATGTATATATCATCTGCAAACCCCCTACATTCAAGTCCAAATCATTGATATACACCCAAAAATACCATGGACCTAGTATGAGCCCTGTGGAACCCCACTGGAAATAGCCTTCCAGTCACAAAAACACCCATCAACCGTTATCCTTTGCTTTCTACCTCTAAGCCAATTTTGGTTCCGACTTGCCACTTTGCCTTGGATGACATGGGCTTTTACTTTGTGGGACCTTATCAAAAGCCTTGCTAAAATCTATGCAGATTACATCAAATCTGTTACCCTCGTTGACCGTCCTTGTTACCTCCTCAAAAAATTCAATCAATCAGGTTAGTCAGACACAACCTTCCTTTAACAAATCCGTGCTGACTGTCTTTGATTAATCCATGGCTTTCTAAGTAAGGATTTCTCCTGTCCATCAGAATTTCTTCCAATAATTTTCCCACCATCAAGATTGGGCTGACTGGCCTGTAATCACTCAGTATATTCCATTATCCCTTTTTAAACAATAGCACATTAGCTGTCCTCCAGTCCTCTGGCACCACACCAGAGAGAATTGGAAAATGATGGTCAGAACCTCTGCTATTTCTTCTCTTGCTTTTCGTAGCAGCCAAGGAGACATTTTGTCTGGGCCTGGGGATTTATTCACTTTCAAGGTTCTAAACCCCTTAAAACTTCCTCTCTGACTATGGTCAATTTCATCTAATATTTCACACTCCTTTTCCCTGGTTGCAATGTCTACATCATCCCTCTCTTTTGTGAAAACAGAGACAAAGTATTCATGAAGAAACGTAGCAACATCCTTAGCTACAACACTGGCACCTATCCGGCAATGTGGAAAATTGCCCAGGTTTGTCCTGTCCGCGCGTTAAGGCACAAAGCCTTAAGGCTGGTCTTTTTAACATTATTTGTCCCCTTCCCACTATTTTTCACTGTGACCCTGTTTGATTCTGGCTCCTGATTTCTCTGCCTATCACTTTTCTTATTCCCTTTACTGTCTTTTGTCCTTGTCTTTGATCCCCCCCTCCTCTGACTCCTTGCAAAGGTTCCCACCCCCCTGCCATTTTAGTTTAAACCCTCCCCAACCACTCTAGCAAATACTCCCCCTAGGACATCAGTCCCGGTCCTGCCCAGGTGTAACCCATCCAGTTTGTACTGGTCCCACCTCCCCCAGAACCGGTTCCAATATCCCAGGAATCTAAAACCCTCCCCCTCACAACATCTCTTCAGCCACGCATTCATCAGATATATCCTGCTATTTCTATTCTGACTAGCACGTGGCACTGGTAGTAATCCTGAGATCACTACCTTTGAAGTGCTGCTTTTCAACTTACTTCCTAGCTCCCTATATTCTGCTTTTAGAACCTCATTCTATTTTTTTACCTATGTCATCTGTACCAATGTGTACCACAACCACTGGCTGTTCACCCTCCCCCTTCAGAATGCCCTCTAACTGCTCTGAGACATCCTTGACCCTAGCACCAGGGAGGCAACCTACCATCCTGGAGTCCCTTTTGCGGCCACAGAAACGCCTATCTATTCCCCTTACAATTGAATCCCCTATAACTATTGCATTCCCACACTTTTTACTCCTCTCCTGTGCAGCAGAGCCAACCGTGGTGCAACGAATTGGGTTGTTGCTGCTTTCCCGAGGCCATTCCCCCAACAGTATCCAAAGCAGTATATGTGTTTTGCAGGGGAATAGCCACAGGAGATTCCTGCTCTGCCTGGTGGTCACCCTTTCCCTTCCTGCCTGTGGGGTCCGAGCCCGTGGTGTGACCACCTCTGCACACGTGCTATCCACGATACTCTCCGCCTCGCAGATGCTCCAGTGTCCCCAGCTGCCGCTCCAGCTCTGAAATCCAGGCTTACAGGAGCTGCAGCTGGACAGACTTCCTGCACACATGCTGGTCCCTGGCACTGGAATTGTTCCCGGCTTCCCACATAGAGCATGAAGAGCACACCACGGCTTTGAGTTCTCCTGCCATGACTTAACCTTTTAAATTAAACCTTTTGGAAGATGCTTAATATCAAATAATATCAATTACTCTGGGGCCCTTCTTCCCTGGTCCTCATTACTACAGAACTCCCTAAAAAAACACTACTTACTTTATATGAAAATAAACTGTAGACCTTTCTTACTTTAGTTACTAAGCCAACTATTTAGAGCTATTCCCTAACAGCAGTTACTCACCAACCAATCACCTTGCAGCTTTCCTGTGATGTCTCTGTTGACATTTTTTTCCAAACTCCGGCGCCCTTGAACTGCTCTCCCGGAAGATAAGAGACTGGGCCTCGTTCCTTGGGTTCGATTTATAGGCTCCGCTCTCGGCATTCTCCCCACAGGTCCGCTCCACTCCTTACCTTCCGGGAGCGGAGCAGAAAGGGCAAAGTGATGAAAGAGGTCATCAAAGGCTCAGCAACAATCTGCTCATTGATGCTCAGTTTGGGGTCCACCAGGGCAACTCAGCTCCAGACCTCATTAGTCCAAACATGGACAAAAGAGCTGAACTCCAGAAGTAAGGTGAGGTGAGAGTGACTGCCCTTGACATCAAGGGGCATTTGACTGAGTATGGCATCAAGGAGCCCGAGCAAAACTAGAGTCAAAGGGAATCAGGGGGAAAACACTCTGCTGGTTGGAGTCATACCTAGCACAAAGAAAGATGGTTGTAGTTGCTGGAGGTCAATCATCTCAGACCCAGGACATCACTGCAGGAATTCCTCAGGGTAATATCCCAGTCCCAACCATCTTCAGCTGCTTCATCAGTGACATTCCCTCCATCATAAAGTCAGAAGTGGGGATGTTCACTGATGATTGCACAACGTTCGACACCATTCTCGACTCCTCACACTGAAGCAGCCCCAGCCCAGATGCAGCAAAACCTGGACAACAACCAGACTTAGGCTGATAAGTGGCAGGTAACGTTCCCAACATACAAGTGCCAGACAATGACTCTAAAACAAGAGAGAATGTTCAATGGCATTACCATCCCTGAATCCCCCACTATCAACATCCTGGGGGTCACCATAGACCAGAAATTGAACTGGACCAGCCACATAAATACTGTGGCTGCAAGAGCCGGTCAGAGGTTGGGAATTCTATGGTGAGTAACTCATCTGCTGTCTCCCCAATGCCGTCCACCATCTACAAGGCACAAGTCAGGAGTGTGATGGAATACTCTCCACTTGCATGGATGAGTGCAGCTTTAACAACACTCAAGAAGCTCAACACCATCCAGGACAAAGCAGACTGCTTGACGGGCACCTCATCCACCACCTTCAACATTCACCACCTTCACCACCATCGAACAGTGGCAGCAGTGCGTACCATCTACAACATGTACTGCAGCAACGCACCAAGGCTCCTTCGACAGCACCTTCCAAACCCGCGACCTCTACAACCTAGAAGGACAAGGGCAGCAGATGCATGGGAACACCACCACCTGCAAGTTCCCCTCCAAGTCACACATCATCCTGACTTGGCACTATATCGCTGTTTCTTCACTGTAGCTGGGTCAAAATCCTGGAACTCCCTTCCTCACAGCACTGTGGGTGTACCTACACTGCAAGGACTGCAATGGTTCAAGAAGGCAGCTCACCACCACCTTGTCGAGGGCAATTAGGGATGGTTAATAAATGCTAGCCAAGCCAGTGATGCCCACATCCCATAAACAAATGAAAAGTCTCCACATACAGGTTACCCTTATGGCCCCTAATAGGCCCTACTCTTTCTTCAGTTACCCACTTGCTCTTTATGTATTTATAAAAAAATCTTTTGAGTTTTCCTTGATTTTACTTGCCAATATATTTTCATGCCCTCTCTTTGCATTCCTAATTTCCTTTTTAATTTTACCCCTACACTTTTTATGCTCCTCTAGGTTTTCTGTAGTACTGAGCCCTCAGTATCTGACATAAGCTTCCCTTTTCTTTATCCTCTCCTTTAAGCCCCACCTTTGTTCCAATCCCTTAAGACTTTTGATTAATTTTTGATTAATCTATCAAACTCAGATTTGAAATTTAGCTTCAATTGCCCTTTGCGGAAGAGAGTGCGTAAATGTGTTTTCTCATTTCAATCCTGAAAGTTCGAGTTCTAATTTTTAAATTATGCTCCTTAGACCCAGACTCCCCAACCAGTGGAAGTAGGGTAAATCGGGAGAAACGATTTATTCCCCTTAATATCTCAAAAACTTTGATCAAATCCCTTAACCTTCTAAATTCCAGGGAATACAAACCTAGTTTGTGTAATCTCTCCTCGTAGTTTAACCCTTTGAGTCCAAGTACCATTCTGGTAAACCTACACTTCACTCCTTTCAGGGACAATATATCCTTCCTAAGGTGTGGTGTCCAGAACTGCTCACAGTAACTCTAGGTGTGGTCTAACCAGGACTTTGTGTAGCTGAAGCATGACTTCTACCCCCTTGCATTCCAGTCCTCGAGATATAAATGCCAGAATTCCATTAGCCTTTTTGATTATTTTCAGCACCTGTTCTTGACATTTAATGATCTACATACCTGGATCCCTAAGTCTCCTTGGACCTCCACCTATTTTCAGATTTTCACATTTAAAAAGTATCCTGTTCTATCATTTTTAGGGCCAAAGTGGACGACCTCACATTTGCTTACATTGAAATCCGTTTGCCGCAGCTTTAGCCATTCACTTACTCTATCAATATCTCCCTAATTTTATGCTTCAATGTACACTGCTTACAATGCCGGCTATCTTTGTGTCATCTCCAAATTAGGATATGTCGCTTTCTATCCCATCATCTAAATCGTTACAAAATACAGTCCATAGTGGAGGCCCCAACACAGGTCTCCGTGGGACACCACGAGTTGCATCCTGCTAATTAAGAGTGCCTGCCCATTATCCCTACTCTCTGTCTACTACCACTTAGATCATTTCCTAACCACGTCAATAATTTGCCTTCAATTCCATGGGCTTCAATTTTAGATAACAGTCTCTTATGAGGGACCTGATCAAATGCCTTCTGGAGTCCCATATAAATAACATCCTTGGACATACCCCTGTCCATCACTACAGCCACTTCTTCAAATAGAAAATTCAATCAGGTTCATCAGGAATAATCCATCACTGCTCTCACAGCAGGAGAGCACAGGATACAACAACCTTTTGTGGGCTACCACAGCAATGTGATTGTGATACAATAAAACTCTCAACGTAAACTGAAAGATGAATGAACTTGTCAATCCTTTCTTTAAACCTCCAGTGGCATTGCTCACTGAGTCCCAAATACAATTATGGCCCACATTTTCCAATTCTGGGATTCCACACAAAGAAATCATACACAAACTCGTAGTCTCTGCCCATCAGTCTTTCTCCCCTCCTGCAATTATTTCCTTACCTGCTTCCCCTTTTTTTATTCTGATTCATGCCACACTCTCTCTCACATGAGTAAGGGCAAGCTAGGAGAGTGAGGCAGAGCGGGCGGAGAGGGAGGTAGAAAGGGCAGGTGGAAGGAGAGGAAGAATGTGTGGATAGGTAGGGAGAGTGCGTAAACAGGAGGAGAAAGAGGGGGTGGGCAGGTGGAGAGGGAGAACAGGAGGAGAGAGAGGGAGAGTGTGAGCGAGACTTAGACGAAGAGTGAGAGCATTGTCCTGACCAATATTTCTCCTTCACCCAATATCAGAAATAGGTTATCCTATTATTTATTTCATGGTACTTTGGGTGTGTAAGCTGCCATTTCAGAACCCCCCAAAATGACAGTAGCAACCATCAAACTACCTTCTTCGCATTTGCTGCAAGCTCACGGACCCACCATCTCCTCACATCCCTCAATTCCACTTTCTTCCCACATCCCTGAAGCCCTGCAACATTGGTTCCACTCACCTCGGCTTAGCCCGTCTGGACCCCTTAATATTCGACATTCTTCTATCTGTCCAAATGGTGAAAACATGACACGAACATCATTCTCATTGCACTTTTTGGAAATCATCCCCACAAACAGCTTTCTGTCTTCCACAGCTGCAATCAAACAAGGGGATTATTTCAGCGACAGACACTTACGTAAACAGACATGTACACAAACAAACTGCTCTTCCAGTATTCGGGCTGTATTTGTGGGATGTGGGCATCAATGGCTAGACCAGCATTTATTGACCATCCCTAATTGCCCCTGAGAAGGGGGTGGTGAACTGCCTTCTTGAGCTGCTACAGTCCTGGAGGGGCAGCTAGACTAACAGTGCTGTTTGGAAGAACAGTGCTGTCAGGAATTTGACCCAGCGACAGTAAAGGAACGGCGATATAGTTCCAAGTCAGGATGCTGTGTGGCTTGGAGGGGAACTTGCAGGTGGTGGTGTTCCCATGCATCTGTTCCCCTTGTCCTGCTAGGTGGCAGAGGTCACGGGTTTGGAAGGTGCTGTCCAAGCAGTCTTGGTGAGTTGCTGCAGTACATCTTGTAGATGCCTATGTGTATCAGTGGCAGAGGGAGTGAATGTTGAAGGTGGTGAATGGGGTGTCAATCAAGCAGGCTAAATTGTCCTGGATGGTGTCGAGCTTCTTGAGTGTTGTTGGAGCTGCACCCATCCAGGCAAGTGGAGAGTATTCCATCACATTTCTGACTTGTGCCTTGCAGATGGTGGATAGGTTTTGGGAGTCAGGAGGTGAGTTACTCACCGCAAAATTCCCAACCTCTGACCTGCTCTTGTAGTCACAGTATTTATGTGGCTGGTCCAGTTCAGTTTCTGGTCAATGGTGACCCCCAGGATGTTGATAGTGGGGGATTCAGCGATGGTAATGCCATTGAACACCTTGTTTGAAATAGTCATTGCCTGGCAGTTGTGTGATACAAATGTTACTTGCCACTTATCAGCCCAAGCCTGGATATTGTGCAGGGCTTGCAGCATTTCTACACGGACTGCTTCAGTATCTGAGGAGTCGCGAATGGTGCTCTTTATCCATTTATCCACCTTGGACCCCATACGCCTTCACTTTCTCCATCAGCCTGCCATGGGGAACCTTATCAAACGCCTTACTGAAGTCCATGTATATGACATCGACAGCCCTTCCCTCATCAATCAACTTTGTCACTTCCTCAAAGAATTCTATTAAGTTGGTAAGACATGACCTTCCCTGCACAAAACCATGTTGCCTATCACTGATAAGCCCATTTTCTTCCAAATGGGAATAGATCCTATCCCTCAGTATCTTCTCCAGCAGCTTCCCTACCACTGACGTCAGGCTCACCGGTCTATAATTACCTGGATTATCCCTGCTACCCTTCTTAAACAAGGGGACAACATTAGCAATTCTCCAGTCCTCCGGGACCTCACCCGTGTTTAAGGATGCTGCAAAGATATCTGTTAAGGCCCCAGCTATTTCCTCTCTCGCTTCCCTCAGTAACCTGGGATAGATCCCATCCGGACCTGGGGACTTGTCCACCTTAATGCCCTTTAGAATACCCAACACTTCCTCCCTCCTTATGCCGACTTGACCTAGAGTAATCAAACATCTGTTCCTAACCTCAACATCCGTCATGTCCCTCTCAGGGTAGATAGAGAGCAACTATTTCCCCTGGTCTAGGACTAGGGGGCATATTCTACAAATTAGAGCCAGGCCTTTCAGGAGTGAAAATGGGAAACACTTCTACACACAGAGGGTGGTAGAAATTTGGAACTCTCTTTCAGCTAACAGCAATTGATGCTAGAACAATTGTTAATTTAATTGAGATTGATATATTTTTGTTATCTAAAAGTATTAACATAGAGCAAATGCAGGTACATCTATATATTTATATATAGAGATACCTCTATATCTCTCCGCCTGTGCGGAGTTTGCAAGTTCTCCCTGTGACCGCGTGGGTTTCCGCCGGGTGCTCCGGTTTCCTCCCACAGCCAAAGACTTGCAGGTTTATAGGTAAATTGGCCATTGTAAATTGCCCCTAGTGCAGGTAGGAGAATAGTGGGGATGTGGTAGGGAATATGGGATTAATGTAGGATTAGTATAAAATGGGTGGTTGATGGTCGGCACAGACTCGGTGGGCCGAAGGGCCTGTTTCAGTGCTGTATCTCTCTATGACTCTATATGGAATAAGATCACAAATCATCTGCAATCCCTTTGAATGGTGTAACAGGCTAGAGGGGCTAAACGGCCTACGAGACGTTCAGTTTCCCTTGCTTTGTGCACAGATGCATGCAGTCTCTCAAGGCGAGACAATGATACCATGTTTGATGAGCATGGACTGACTTACCATTGTTCTTCTCACTATCAGCTGGTTTCATCTGTATAGGATGGTGCATCTGGAGAAAGAAGAGGCAATGGATTAATCACCACACTGTTATGGAAGGAAGCTGCTCCAGATGGACCATTCCTGCCCAGTAGCAGCACACCGTATATCTCTATTACAAATAATGTTGACCGTCTGCCCACACCCAGGAATGCAGCATCCCAGGGGCCCAGCAGGCAAAATAGTTGAGCATTAAATATCTATAGCAAGGTTAGCCATTCATAAGAGTCAGTGTAAGGCACCAACAGGACAAGGTAGCAGCAGAATGGGAAGAGAATTGACAGATACATTTTTTTTTTATTCATTCAGGCATGTGGGCGTCGCTGGCTAGGCCAGCATTTATTGCCCATCCCTAATTGCCCTTGAGGAGGTGGTGGTGAGCTGCCTTCTTGAACCGCTGCAGTCCATTTCGGGTAGGTATACCCACAGTGCTGTTAGGAAGTGAGTTCCAGGAATTTGACCCAGCGACAGTGAAGGAACGACGATATAGTTCCAAGTCAGGATGGTGTGTGACTTGGAGGGGAACTTGCAGGTGGTGGTGTTTCCATGCATTTGCTGCCTTTGTCCTTCTAGTTGGTAGAGGTCGCGGGTTTGGAAGGGGCTGTCAAAGGAGCCTTGGAGCGTTGCTGCAGTGCATCTTGTAGATGGTACACACTGCTGCCACTGTGCGTCGGTGGTGGAAGGAGTGAATGTTTGTAGATGGGGTGCCAATCAAGCGGGCTGCTTTGTCCTGGATGGTGTCGAGCTTCTTGAGTGTTGTTGGAGCTGCACCCATCCAGGCAAGTAGAGAGTATAAATGAAAAGCAAGTTAGATTACAAAGCAAACATACAAGTGGGTTAGAGGCAGGGGGCCTCCAATTATCCCTCGTTCACCTTGTGCCATTGCTCATGAACGGAAACAGTCTCACTCCCTCAATGACTCTGCTCATTCACCACTGATTAATGGTTCCATCTACCCTTCTGACTCTTCCCTTTATTCTGCTTCATGTCTCACACACTTTATATCTTTCATTCTTTCTCACAGCTCTTGCAAACTTTATCACTCTCATCTTCTGATCTCTATGCTTCACACACTTTCTCTTTCCCCCCACCCCCACCCCCCCCTCCCCCGTCACCTCCCAGTAGCCAGGAGCTATGCTCAGGGCCTTGACCCTCGAACAACTGAAGCACTAAATGGCTCCATCTTTGGGTATGGAGGCAGCAGGGGACAGGGCTCAGGCCAAGAGGGACAGGAGCTGGGAGGGAGCTCCTCTGCAAAGCAAATAATCTTCCAGTTGCCGCCCGAATGAACCTGACCAGGACATGCAAAAAGGGCCTATGAGTGTGAGGTGGCCGAAGATTGGGTAAGCCAGAGGCTGAGTGAGAGAACCCTGCCAGGGAGAGGCTGGGACCTCAAGGTGAAGAAGGCTTGGCTGGGAGAGGCTGGAGCTAGGTGAGCCATGGAAGGAAGTTACCATCTTATGTACAGGGACTCCTTTCTGTGGCTGTCCAGAAGCATATGGGCCCAGAGGCAGGGGAAGGATGGCCGCCGATAACCAGATCAGTGAAAGGGTCAACAAAGTGTGAACAGAAACAGCCAAGAACAAGACTGATCCCAAGGGCAAAGGGGATGGACTCTAACAAAATGGTAGAGAAGAGCAAACAAGGGGGGAGGATTGGTTTGGATGGGGGAATAAATCAAAATACAGAAAACATCAACTTGCTTGGGTAAGGTATCTATACTTTTCTTCCAAGTCAGGAGCAGAGGATAATCACAGAATCAGTAGTACAATACAGGAGGAGGAAATGCGGCCCATTGAGTCTGCGTCAGCTCTACTGAAGAGCAATCCCACTCTTACCCCACTCCCTGTAACATCTCCTTGAAGTATTGATCCATTACTTCTTTTTTATTCATTTCATGGGATGTGGGCATCGCTGGCTAGGCCAGCATTTATTGCCCATCCCTAATTGCCCATAAGGTGGTAATGGTAAGCTGCCTTCTTGAAACGCTGCAGTCCATGTGGGGTAGGCACACCCACAGTGCTGCTAGGAAAGGACCCAGCGACAGTGAAGGAACGGTGATATAGTTGCAAGTCAGGATAGTGTGTGGCTTGGAATGGAACTTGCAGGTGGTGGTGTTCCCATGCATCTGCTGCTCTTGTAGCACAGGTGGTACAGGTCATGGGTCTGGAAGGTGCTGCCTGAGAAGCCTTGGTGCGTTGCTGCAGTACATCTTGTAGATGGTACACACTGCTGCCACTGTGCGTCGGTGGTGGAGGGAGTGAATGTTTGTAGATGGGGTGCCAATCAAGCGGGCTGCTTTGTCCTGGATGGTGTCGATCTTCTTGAGTGCTGTTGGATCTGGACCCATCCAGGCAAGTGGAGAGTATTCCATCACACTCTTCACTTGTGCCTTGTAGATGGTGGACAGGCTTTAGGGTGACAGGGGTGTGTTACTCGCTGCAGAATTCCCAGCCTCTGACCTGCTCTTATATTTATATGGCTAAGCCAGTTCAGTTTCTGGTCAATGGTAACCCCCAGGATGTTGACAGTGGGTGATTCAGCGATGGTAATGCCGTTGAATGTCAAGGGGAGATGGTTAGATTCTCTCTTGTTGGAGATGGTCATTGCCTGGCACGTGTGTGGCACAAATGTTACTTGCCACTTATCAGCCCAAACCTGGATATTGTCCAGGTCCTGCTGCATCTCTACATGGACTGCTTCAGTATTGGAGGAGTCGCGAATGGTGAACATTGTTCGCTGATGATTGTACAACTTTTGAATCTGTATCCACCACCTTATCAGGCAGTGCATTCCAAATTCTAATCATTGGTTGCGCAAAACATATTTTCCCTGTTCCTTATTGGTGTCCTCTGGTTAATGACCCTTCAGCTGTTGGAAACAGTTTCTCTTGATTTACTCTTTCTAAACATTTATAATTTTAAACATCCCTATCAAATCTCCTCTTAGACTTCTAACAAAGAAAATTTACAGCACTGGAAGGAGGACATCCAGCAATTGTGTCGATTGCGACCGATAAGAGCTATCCAATTTGATCCCACTTTCCAGCTCTTGGTCCATAGCCTTGAGGTTTACAGCACCTCAAGTGCATATCCAAATACTGACAATGTGATGAGGGAAATAGGTCCTTCCTACCCACTCTATCTCGGTCCCTCATAAATTTACACACCTCAATTAAATCTCCCCTTAACCTCCTCTGATCAAAAGAAAACAAAGCCAGGCTTTTTGAACAGCGGGAGCAGTGAGAGTGCGAGCCAGGGGGCAGCTGGGAAGGTAAGTTTCACTATAAAGTACTTACCTCGTGATTCGGCGGACGTGGACACGGGGACTGCTGGGTAAGGGAACTTATATATTCGGGCAGTGGCTAAACCCGAAACACTACACGTGTAGTGTCTCCCACCCACCCTCCTCCTCTAACCTAAAAAAAAGGACTCTTGTGTGGAAGGTTTGGTAAGGTAAGGTTTTCCTTTATTTTTTTTTTTAAATCTCTCTTGTCAATTTAGAGCAGAGCAGATGGAAGCTAGGGCAGTTGCATGCTCCTCTTGCAGGATGTGGGAGGTAAGGGTCACCACTTGTGTCCCTACTGACTTCACCTGTGAGAAGTGCACCCAACTCCAGCTCCTCACAGACCGCGTTAGGGAACTGGAGCTGGAGCTGGATGAACTTCGGATCATTCAGGCGGCCGAGGGGGTGATAGAGAGCAGTTATAGGGAAGTAGTGACACGTAAGTTACAGGATAAAGGTAGCTGGGTGACCGTCAGGGGAAGGAAAGGGAATAGGCGCACAGTGCAGGGATCCCCTGTGGCCGTTCCCCTCAATAATCAGTATACCGTTTTGGATACGGTTGGGGGGGGGGTCCTACCAGGGGAAAGCCACAGCGGCCAGGTCTCTGGCACTGAGCCTGGCTCTGTGGCTCAGAAGGGAAGGGGGGTGAATAGGAGAGCGATAGTGATAGGAGATTCAATGGTTCGAGGAACAGACAGGAGATTCTGTGGTCACGAACGAGACTCCCGGATGGTATGTTGCCTCCCGGGCGCCAGGGTCAGGGATGTCTCGGATCGAGTCTACAGGATTCTTAAGGGGGAGGGGGAGCAGCCAGAAGTCGTGGTACACATCAGTACCAATGACATAGCCAGGAAAAGAGATGAGGACCTGAAAAGCGAATATAGGGAGTTAGGTTGGAAGCTGAAAGGCAGGACGAGCAGAGTAGTAATCTCAGGATTGATACCGGTGCCACGTGCTAGTGAGGCTAGAAACAGAGAGCGAGTGCAGCTGAACACGTGGCGACAGAGCTGGTGTAGGAGGGAGGGATTCAGATATGTGGATCATTGGGATACCTTCTGGGGAAGGTGGGACCTGTACAAGAAGGACGGGTTGCATCTGAACTGGAGGGGCACCAATATCCTGGGCGGGAGGTTTGCTAGCGCTCTTCGGGAGGGTTTAAACTAGTTTGGCAGGGGGATGGGAACCGGAGCTACGGATCAGTGGATGGGGTAGCTGTTGAACAGGCAGATACAGAGTGCAGAGAGTCTGTGAGGAAGGTTAGACAGTTGACAGGGCAAAGTTGCAGCCAGTATGATGGGTTGAAGTGTGTCTATTTTAACGCAAGAAGTGTCAGGAATAAGGGTGATGAACTTAGAGCATGGATCAGTACTTGGAGCGACGATGTTGTGGCCATGACGGAGAGTTGGATATCACAGGGGCAGGAATGGATGTTGGATGTTCCAGGGTTGAGATGCTTCAAAAGGAATAGGGAGGGAGATAAAAGAGCTGGAGGAGTGGCATTGCTAATCAGGGATAGTATCACAGCTGCAGAAAGGGAGGTCGTCGAGGAGGGTTTGTCGACTGAGTCATTATGGGTGGAAGTCAGAAACAGGAAAGGAGCAGTCACTTTATTGGGAGTTTTCTATAGACCCCCCAATAGCAACAGAGACACGGAGGAACAGATTGGGAGGCAGATTTTGGAAAGGTGCAGAAATAACAGGGTTGTTGTCATGGGTGACTTCAACTTCCCTAATATTAGAACATTAGACATTAGAACATTACAGCGCAGTACAGGCCCTTCGGCCCTCGATGTTGCGCCGACCATCTGACCTACACTATTCCATTTTCATCCATATGTCTATCCAATGAACACTTAAATGCCCTTAAAGTTGGCGAGTCTACTACTGATGCAGGCAGGGCGTTCCACGCCCCTACTACTCTCTGCGTAAAGAAACTACCTCTGACATCTGTCCTATATCTTTCACCCCTCAACTTAAAGCTATGTCCCCTCGTGTTTGCCATCATCATCCGAGGAAAAAGACTCTCACTATCCACCCTATCTAACCCTCTGATTATCTTGTATGTCTCTATTAAGTCACCTCTCCTCCTCCTCCTCTCTAACAAAAACAACCCCAAGTCCCTCAGCCTTTCCTCGTAAGACCTTCCTTCCATACCAGGCAACATCATAGTAAATCTCCTCTGCACCCTTTCCAAAGCTTCCACATCCTTCCTATAATGCGGTGACCAGAACTGCACGCAATACTCAAGGTGCGGCCTCACCAGAGTTTTGTACAGCTGCAGCATGACCTCGTGGCTCCGAAACTCGACCCCCCTACTAATAAAAGCTAACACACCATATGCCTTCTTAACAGCCCTATTAACCTGGGTAGCAACTTTCAGGGATTTATGTACCTGGACACCAAGATCGCTCTGCTCATCTACACTACCAAGAATCTTCCCATTAGCCCAGTACTCTGCATTCCTGTTACTCCTTCCAAAGTGAATCACCTCACACTTCTCCGCATTAAACTCCATTTGCCATCTCTCAGCCCAGCTCTGCAGCCTATCTATGTCCCTCTGGACCCTACAACACCCTTCGGCACTATCCACAACTCCACCGACCTTAGTGTCATCCGCAAATTTACTAACCCACCCTTCTACACCTTCTTCCAGGTTATTTATAAAAATGACAAACAGCAGTGGCCCCAAAACAGATCCTTGCGGTACACCACTAGTAACTAAACTCCAGGATGAACATTTGCCATCAACTACCACCCTCTGTCTTCTTTCAGCTAGCCAATTTCTGATCCAAAGCTCTAAATCACCTTCAACCCCATACTTCCGTATTTTCTGCAATAGCCTACCGTGGGGAACCTTATCAAACGCCTTACTGAAATCCATATACACCACATCCACGGCTTTACCCTCATCCACCTGTTTGGTCACCTTCTCGAAAAACTCAATAAGGTTTGTGAGGCACGACCTACCTTTCACAAAACCGTGCTGACTATCGCAAATGAACTTATTCTTTTCAAGATGATTATAAATCCTGTCTCTTATAACCTTTTCCAACATTTTACCCACAACCGAAGTAAGGCTCACAGGTCTATAATTACCAGGGCTGTCTCTACTCCCCTTCTTGAACAAGGGGACAACATTTGCTATCCTCCAGTCCTCCGGCACTACTCCTGTCGACAATGACGACATAAAGATCAACAACGGCTCTGCAATCTCCTCCCTGGCTTCCCAGAGAATCCTAGGATAAATCCCATCTGGCCCAGGGGACTTATCTATTTTCACTCTTTCCAAAATTGATAACACCTCCTCCTTGTGAATCTCAATCCCATCTAGCCTAGTAGGCTGTATCTCAGTAATCTCCTCGGCAACATTTTCTTTCTCTACTGTAAATACTGACGAAAAATATTCATTTAACGCTTCCCCTATCTCCTCTGATTCCGCACACAACTTCCCACTACTATCCTTGATTGGCCCTGTTCTAACTCTAGTCATTCTTTTATTCCTGATATTCCTATAGAAAGCCTTAGGGTTTTCTTTGATCCTATCCGCCAATGACTTCTCGTGTCCTCTCCTTGCTCTTCTTAGCCCTCCCTTTAGATCCTTCCTGGCTAGCTTGTAACTCTCAAGCGCCCTAACTGAGCCTTCACGTCTCATCCTAACATAAGCCGCCCTCTTCCTCTTGACAAGCGCTTCAACTTCTTGAGTAAACCACGGCTCCCTCGCTCGACAACTTCCTCCCTGCCTCACAGGTACATACTTATCAAGGACACGCATTAGCTGCTCCTTGAATAAGCTCCACATTTCGTTTGTGCCCATCCCCTGCAGTTTCCTTCCCCATCCTACACATCCTAAATCTTGCCTAATCGCGTCATAATTTCCTTTCCCCCAGCTATAATTCTTGCCCTGCGGTATATACCTGTCCCTGTCCATCGCTAAGGTAAACCTAACCGAATTGTGATCACTATCGCCAAAGTGCTCACCTACATCTAAATCGAACACCTGGCCGGGTTCATTACCCAGTACCAAATCCAATGTGGCATCGCCCCTGGTTGGCCTGTCCACATATTGATTGGAACCTCCTTAGTGCAAATAGTTTGGATGGAGCAGTTTTTGTCAGGTGTGTCCAGGAAGGTTTCCTGACTCAATATGTAGATAGGCCAACTAGAGGGGAGGCTATGTTGGATTTGGTGCTTGGCAACGAACCAGGCCAGGTGGGAGAGCATTTCGGTGATAGTGATCACAACTCCCAGACCTTTACTACAGTCATGGAGAGGGACAGGAGCAGACGGGATGGGAAAATATTTAATTGGGGGAGGGGAAACTACAATGCAATTAGGCAGGAACTGGGGAGCATAAATTGGGAACAGATGTTCTCAGGGAAATGCACGACAGAAATGTGGAGGTTGTTTAGGGAGCACTTGCTGCGACTGCTGGATAGGTTTGTCCCGATGAGGCAAGGAAGGGATGGTAGGGTGAAGGAACCTTGGATGACAAGAGATGTGGAACAGCTAGTCAAGTTTAGTTTAGTTTAGTTTAGAGATACAGCACTGAAACAGGCCCTTCGGCCCACCGAGTCTGTGCCGACCATCAACCACTCATTTATACTAATCCTACACTAATTCCATATTCCTACCACATCCCCACCTGTCCCTATATTTCCCTACCACCTACCTATACTAGGGGCAATTTATAATGGCCAATTTACCCATCAAC
The DNA here is from genome assembly GCF_036365525.1 of Heterodontus francisci. Lineage (NCBI taxonomy): Eukaryota > Metazoa > Chordata > Chondrichthyes > Heterodontiformes > Heterodontidae > Heterodontus > Heterodontus francisci. Next base: position 10,733,546 of record NC_090384.1, on the reverse strand, counting down.
CTGCAAGTCTTTGGCATGTGGGAGGAAACCGGAGCACCCGGAGGAAACCCACGCAGACACAGGGAGAACTTGCAAACTCCACACAGGCAGAGGAAGAAGGAAGCTCACTTAAGATTGAGGAAGCAAGGATCAGACAGGGCTCTGGAGGGTTACAAGGTAGCCAGGAAGGAACTGAAGAATGGATTTAGGAGAGCTAGAAGGGGACATGAAAAAGTCTTGGCAGGTAGGATTAAGGAAAATCCCAAGGCGTTCTACACTTATGTGAGGAACAAGAGGATGGCCAGAGTGAGGGTAGGGCCGATCAGGGATAGTGGAGGGAACTTGTGCCTGGAGTCGGAGGAGGTCCTAAATGAATACTTTGCTTCAGTATGCACTAGTGAGAGAGACCTGGTCGTTTATGAGGACAACATGAAACAGGCTGATATGCTCGAACAGGTTGATGTTAAGAGGGAGGATGTGCTGGAAATTTTGAAAGACATGAGGATAGATAAGTCCACGGGGCCAGACGGGATATACCCAAGGATATTACGGAAGCGAGGGAAGAGATTGCCGCGCCTTTGGCGATGATCTTTGCGTCCTCACTGTCCACTGGAGTAGTACCGGATGATTGGAGGGTGGCAAATGTTATTCCCTTGTTCAAGAAAGGGAATAGGGATAACCCTGGGAATTATAGACCAGTCAGTCTTACGTCGGTAGTGGGCAAACTATTGGAGAGGATTCTGAGAGACAGGATTTATGATCATTTGGAAAAGCATGGTTTGATTAGAGACAGTCAGCATGGCTTTGTGAGGGGCAGGTCATGCCTCACAAGTCTTATTGAAGGCGTACATGGATTTTAGCAAGGCGTTTGATAAGGTTCCCCATGGTAGGCTCATTCAGAAAGTAAGGAGGCATGGGATACAGGGAAAGTTGGCTGTCTGGATACAAAATTGGCTGGCCCATAGAAGACAGAGGGTGGTAGTAGATGGAAAGTATTCAGCCTGGAGCTCGGTGACCAGTGGTGTTCCGCAGGGATCTGTTCTGGGACCTCTGCTCTTTGTGATTTTTATAAATGACTTGGATGAGGAAGTGGAAGGCTGGGTTAGCAAGTTTGCCGATGACACAAAGGTTGCTGGAGTTGTGGATAGTGTGGAAGGCTGTTGTAGGTTGCAACGGGACATTGACAGGATGCAGAGCTGGGCTGAGAAGTGGCAGATGGAGTTCAACCTGGAAAAGTGTGAAGTGATTCATTTTGGAAGGTCGAATTTGAATGCAGATTACAGGCTTAAAGACAGGATTCTTGGTAGTGTGGAGGAACAGAGGGATCTTGGGGTCCATATCCACAGATCGCTCAAAGTTGCCATCCAAGTTGATAGGGTTGTTAAGAAAGCGTATGGTGTGTTGGCTTTCATTAACAGGGGGATTGAGTTTAAGAGCCGCGAGGTTATGCTGCAGCTCTATAAAGCCCTCGTTAGACCACACTTGGAATATTGTGTTCAGTTCTGGTCGCCTCATTCTAGGAAGGATGTGGTAGCTTTAGAGAGGGTGCAGAGGAGATTTACCAGGATGCTGCCTGGACTGGAGGGCATGTCTTCCCAAGAAAGGTTGAGGGAGCTAGGGCTTTTCTCATTGGAGCGAAGAAGGATGAGAGGTGACTTGATAGAGGGGTACAAGATGATGAGAGGCATAGATAGAGTGGATAGCCAGAGACTTTTTCCCAGGGTGGAAAGGGCTATCACCAGGGGGTATAATTTTAAGGTGATTGGAGGAAGGTTTTGGGGAGATGTCAGAGGTAGGTTCTTTACACAGAGAGTGGTGGGTGCGTGGAATGCACTGCCAGCGGTGGTAGTAGAAGCAGATACATTAGGGACATTTAAGCGACTCTTGGATAGGTATATGGATGATAGTAGTATGAAGGGTATGTAGGTAGTTTGATCCTAGAGTAGGTTAAAGGTTCGGCACAACATCGTGGGCCGAAGGGCCTGTACTGTTCTATGTTCTATGTACACAATCTTTTCTCATGGATAAGATTCTCCAATCCAGGCAACATCCTCATATATCACTTCTGTACCCTCACTAGTGTGATCACGTACTTCCTGTAATGTGGTGACCAGAACTGTACACAGTACTCCATGGAACCATAGAAAAATTACAGCACAGAAGGGGGCCATTCAGCCTGTCATGTCCTTACCGGCCAAAATAACTAGCCGCCCTATCTAGTCCCACCTTCCAGCACCTGGTCCATGGCCTTGCCGGTTACAGCACTTCGGGTGCATGTCCAGGAACCTGTTAAAAGAATTGAGAGTTTCTGCCTCCACCACCATTCCTGGCAGTGAATTCCAGACACCCACCACCTTCTGGGTGAAAAAATGTTTCCTCGTGTTCCCTCTAATCCTTCTACCAATCACCTTAAATCTGTGCCCCCTAGTAATTGACCTATCCACTAGGGGAAACAGGTCCTTCCTGTCTACTCTATCTAGGCCCCTCATAATTTTGTACACCTCAATCAAGTTACCCTTCAGCCTCCTCTGTTCAAAGGAAAATAACCCTTGCATATCCAATCTTTCTTCATAGCTGCAACTTTCAAGTCCTGGCAACATTCTTGTAAATCTCCCCTGTACTCTCTCCAGAGCAATTATGTCCTTTCTGTAATGTGGTGACCAGACGTATACGCAATTCACCAGCTGTGGCCGAACCAGTGTTTTATACAGTTCCAGCATTACATCCTTGCTTTCTTTTCTATACCTCGGCCAATAAAGGAAAGCATTCCATGTGCCTTCTTCACCACTCTATCTACCTGTCCTGCCACCTTTACGGACCTGTGGACATGCACTCCAAGGTCTCTCATTTCTTCTACCCCTCTCAATATCCTCCTGTTTATTGTATATTCCCTCGCTTTATTTGCCCTCCCCAAATGCATTACCTAACACTTATTTGGTCTGAATTCCATTTGCCACTTTTCTGCCCACTCAACCAAACTAATGATATTTTTCTGGAATCTACAGCTACCATCTTCACTGTCAATTACAGTGCCAATTTTTGTGTCTTCAGCAAATTTCCCCATCGTGCCTCCCACATTTAAGTCCTAATCATTAATATATACCACAAACAGCAAGGGACCCAACACTGAGCCGTATGGGATGCCACTGGAAACAACTGTCCATTCACAAAGACATCTGTCAACTACTACCCTTTGTTTCCTGTCCCTGAGCCAATTCTGAATCCAGTCCACTACATTCCTCTGTATCCCATGGACTTTCATTTCACTGATCAGTCTGTCATGTGGGACATTTTCAAATGCCTTAGTAAAATCCATGTAGACCACATCCACTGCACTACCCTCATCAATCTTTCTTGTTACTTCCTCAAAAAACTCAATTAAGTTACTAAGACCTTCCCTCAACAAATCCATGCTGACTATCCCAGATGAATCTATGCCTTTCTAAGTGGTAGTTTATCCTATCCCTCAGAATCAATTCTAACAACTTACCCACCACCGAGGTCAGACTGACTGGCCTATAACTATTTAGCCTATCCCTCGCACCCTTTTTAAACGATGGTACAATGTTTGCAGACACCAATTATCTGGTACCTCGCCTGTATCTAGTGAGGATTTGAAGATGATCTTCAGCACATCCACTATTTCCTCCCTGGCTTCCTTTAACAACCTGGGATGCAACCCATCCGGCCCTGGCAATTTAACCACTTTCAAGGATGTCAGACCCTCTAGTACTTCCTCTCTCATTATGCTTATCGTATCTAATATTTCACACTCCTCCTCTTTAACTACAATGTCTACATCAACCCTCTCCTTTGTGAAGACAGAGACAGAAAACTCATTAAGAACCCTGCCCACATCTTCTGCATCCATGCAGAAGTTCCCTTGTACATCTCTGATAGGCCCTAGCCTTTCCTTAGTTACCCTCTTGCTCTAAATGTACTGATAAAACATCTTTGGATTTTCCTTGATTTTACCGACCAATAATTTTTCATGTCCTCTCTTTGCTTTTCTAATTTCCTTTCTCACTTCACCCTTGCACTTTCTATACTCCTCTAGGCTTTCTAAAGTATTAAGATTTTTGTAATCGTCATTAGCTTTCTTTTTCTACTTTAACTTATCCTGTAAGCTTCTAGATAAACAGGGGGCTCTAGATTTGGCAGTACCACCCTTTTTAATTACTCTAACTGGTCTTTTATACAGTTCTAGCATAACCTCCCTGATAGAATTCTAGTTGCCACTTATATGTCCACCTGACCAGTCCACTGACATCTTCCTGAGTCTGCAGCTTTGTTCCTCACTATCAATCACACAACCAAGTTTCTGCAACTTCTTAATAATACTCCCTACATTTAAGTCCAAATCATTGATATATATTTCAAAAAGCAGGGGACTCAGTACTGAGCCCAGTGGAACCCTAATGGTAGTGATCATAATTCGATTAGATTTAAATGAGTTATGGCAAAGGGTAAAAATAGATCACGGGTAAAGTTTAAAATTGAAGAAAGGCCAATTTTATTAAACTGAGCTGTAATTTGCAAACGTGGACTGGAAATAGCGTCTTGAAGTTAAGTTACTGTTAGAGCAGCGGGAGGCATTCAAGGAGGAGATAAAGGGAGTTGCCATGCTGGGCCCCCACCTGCCAAGAGTGAGGCACATTAATTTTGTCATGAACACTGATTTTAAACTGTTGCTGGAACGAAAAAATGACTTGTTGAACAGATCAGCTGTGGCTGGAAAATACATTTGCATATTAACAGACAGTGCTTAGAAGGACAAAGCACCATTCCCTGACACATTCAACCCACAATGGACCTTGATCACTAGGTATTGTGTGTAAGAGGAGCATTCCAGAGACTGTTAAGGTGATACAATCCAGGACTGGTTTGACCAGCTGGTCACATGACTAACTGGCTGCTCCAGGATCTTTTGAACTCGCCACAGACAGTTTGAACTCAGAAAGACTGCTTGCTCCTGGACTGATAAGATCTCTCCTGTCTGCTCCCATCTCTTTCTCACAAGTCTCTGAATCCACTGAAGACACATGAACCCCAAGAGAGAAAATTCTCCTATTTTAAAAAGGTTTAGGAAGAATACTGGGCCCCAATTAAAACCAAGATCTGCCTACAATCAAGAACTCGACAGTAAGCTCGAAGAACGTAACAAAAACTCTTCAGATATTGCCTCAGATTTTTACACTTTATTTCTCTTCCTACCTTTACTGTCTCCATTTGCATGTGTGTATCGCGTATGTATGCTAGCGTGGGCGCACTGTGTATCCGTAGGCGTCAACTGAATTAGAGTTTAAGTTCAATAAATTTCAATCTTTCTTCTTTAAACCCATGAAAACCTGTTTGTGCTGGGTTCTTCGCCTTATAATTGAAAAGTGGTGAACAAGGATTCACCAAGGGGGAGCTAAAAACAGTGTGTTTAAAAATAAAACCCTGTTACGGTAAGACCAGGTGAAAGCTGAAAGGGACCCCTAGACACCTTTCTCACCTGGTCGTAACAGGGGTTTCGAACAAATATGTTCCCACAAAGAAAAAAGGAAAAAGGATGGGACTGGAAACAGCCTTCCAGTCACAAAACACCCAGTGACAACACCCTTTTCTTCTTGCCACTGAGTCAATTTTGGATCCAGCTTGCCACTTTCCCTTCAATCCCATGAGCTTTTAACTTTCTGATCAGTCTGCCATATGGGACCTTATCAAAAGCTTTGCTAAAATCTATGGAGATTACATCATCGACCCTCCTCATTACCTACTCAAAAAATCTTCCCTTGAAAAATCCATACTGACTGTCCTTGATTAATCTGTGCCTCTCTAAATGACAATTTATACTGTCACTCAGAATTTTTTTCTAATATGTTGCTCACACCAACGTTAGGTTGACTGGCCTGTAATTACTCAGTCTATCGCATTCTCCTTTTTAAAACAACGGCTGTAGCCAGAGGGGATTGGAAAATGATAGTGAGAGCCTCTGTTTTCCTCCCTTGCTTCCCTTAGCAATCTGGGCTTCATTTCATCCAGGCTTGGCGATTTCACCATCTACGAGGCTGCTAAACACCTTAGTATTTCCTCTCCCACTATGTTTATCCCATCAAATATTTCACACACCTCCGCCCTAAATACAATGTCTACATAATACCCCTGTTTTGTCAAGACAGACACTAAGTATTCATTAAGAACCCTGCTCACAACTTCCGCCTCCAAACACATTACCTTTTTGGTCTCTAATTGGCCCTACTCTTTCACTAGTTATCCTCCTGCTCTTTAGACATGTATAAAACATCTTTGGGTTTCTGTTGATTTCATTTGCCAATATGTTTCATTCCAACTCATGCCTTTCCGAATTATTATTTTAATTTCACCCCTGCACTTTTTATACACCTGAAACCATTCTTGGTATTTGACATAAGCTTCCTCTTTTTGCCTTAACCTACCCAGTATGCTGTTTGACATCTGGCCAGTGGCGGAGGTGGGGTTGGTTCTAGATTTGGGAGTCCCATCCTTTTCTCTTTCTGGAAAATATTGGTTTTAAACCCCCTTTATCTCCTCCTTGAATGCCTCGCACTGCTCTGACAGTAACTTAACTTCTAGCTGCTTCCAGTCCACGTTTGCAAATTACATTTCAGTTTAGAAAAATTGGCCTTTCTTCAACTTTAAACTTTTACTCTTGATCTATCTTTACTCTTTTCCATAACTTGGTTAAATCTAACCCAACTATAATCATTACCGCTAAAATGTTCTTCCGCTGACACCCCTCCCACCTGCCTAGTTTCATTTCCTAAAACAAAGTTCAGAACTGCCCCTTCTCTTGTTAGGCTTGCTACATATAGGCTAAAAAAGTTCTTCAAATGCATCTGAAGAATTCTGAACCCTCTATACTTCTTTTACAGTGATTTTATCCCAGTTAATATTAGCGTAGTTAAAATCCCCAACTTTTACTACCCTGCTTCTGCACTTCTCAGTAACTTGCCTACATATTTGTTCTTACATCTTTCTCTGGATATTTGGAAGTCTATAGTATACTCCAAACAGTGTGATTGTTAGTTGTATATTAATTTTGTCTAATTGTATGCAGGTGGTGGGCATTAACTGGGGATTCACTTAAGCCTATAAATAGAGACAGACTAAAACTGTTATTGTTGGGTTCGGAGGCATATTCTTGCAATATGCAACTGTAAATAAATACAGAAGTGTGTAAACATTGGTTCTAGTTCCTCCTTAACAAACTGACTTCCTGGAATAGAACAGTGATTGTTCCCTTTTTTTGTTCTTCAGATCAACCCATATGGTCTCATTTAATGATCCCTCTAGCATATCATCCCTCCCCACAGTTGAGTGTTGCTTCAACAAATACTGTGAACATCTCTTTTATCATCCCCCCCCTCTATTCCATCTGAAAACCCTGCAACATTGTGCTGCCATTCCTACTCCTTTTTAAGCCATGTTTCACTTCAAAGTGCCCTCAAATACCTCAATGTAAAGCAGATGCACTAAGACTGATCACTGAACAACACCTTTGTTGCCTATTTTTTGGCCTTGGCTTCCTCTGCCTTCTTTACTCGCTTACAAATTTTCTGCCTTTTGTTTTTCTTCTCTAAGGAGAACAAGCCCAGCGTCTCCACTCTATCCATATAATATAATCTCTCATCCCTGAAACCATTTCCAAAGCCTTCACATCCTTCCTGGAGTGTGATGCATAGAATTGGACACAATACTCCATCTGTGGCCAAACTAGTGTTTTATGTAGGTTTAGCATAACATCCTAGTTTTTGTACTTTATGCCTCCATATATGCCTGGGCTGGAGCATTTCAGCTATGAAGAGAGATTGAAAAGGCAGAGAAGAGGTAGAGCAGAGAAGAGCAGAGAAGGCTGAGGGGGTACCTGATTGAAGTATACAAAATTATGAGGGGCATTGATAGGAAGAAACTTTTTTCCCTAGCGGAGGGGTCAATAACCGGGGGCATACATTTAAGGTAAGGGGCAGGAGGTTTAGAGGGGATTTGAGGAAAAAAAATTTCACTCGGAGGGTGGTTGGATTCTGAAACACACTGCTTGAAGAGGTGGTTGTGGCAGGAACCCTCACAACATTTAAGAAGTATTTAGATGAGCACTTGAAATGCCATAGCATACAAGGCTACGGGCCAAGTGCTGGAAAATGGGATTAGAATAGTTAGGTGCTTGATGACAGCACAGTGGCGCAGTGGTTAGCACCGCAGCCTCACAGCTCCAGCGACCCGGGTTCGGTTCTGGGTACTGTCTGTGCGGAGTTTGCAAGTTCTCCCTGTGACCACGTGGGTTTCCGCCGGGTGCTCCGGTTTCCTCCCACAGCCAAAGACTTGCAGATTGCTAGGTAAATTGGCCATTGTAAATTGCCCCTAGTGTAGGTAGGTGGTAGGAGAATTGAGGGAAGGTGGGGATGTGGTAGGGTGTATGGGATTAATGTAGGATCAGTATAAATGGGTGGTTGATGGTCAGCACAGACTCGGTGGGCCAAAGGGCCTGTTTCAGTGCTGTATCTCTCTATGACTCTATATGAGGTTCAGGGTCCCATTTGTTTTGTTAACTGCTTTGTTATCCTGTCCTGCCACTTTCAAAAATCAGTGCATAAACATCCTCAAGTCCTTGTTCTTGCACCCCCTTTAAAATTGTACCATTTAGTATATACATGATCTCTCCTCATTCTTCCCACCTCACACTTTCCTGCACTGAATGTCATCCATCATGAGTCCATCTATTCCACCCGCCTGTCTCGGCCTTCTTTAATTCTATTACTAGAGCTGAGGCAGAGAGCTGAACCACAGATCACAATGCGAACAGAGTGCATTGTAAACAGAGTGGGAAGTTGACAATTTGGTGAGAGTGGGAATTCAATGCAAAGGGGGGAAAGAGGTGCTTCTTTTTGCTTTTAACACATCGTGATTTGTGTCAGCTTGAGGCAGTATTTAAAACTTTGTGTTTTAGCAGTTAGAGCATGTTAGTGCGCAAAAAAAATTACAACTAACGTGTCAATAAATCTAGACTAAGATATGGCAGAGCAGGTTGCGTGTCTGACTGCAGAATGTGGGAATTTGTGGACTGTGAGACTGTCAGGAGTGAACACATCAGCAGACGAGGTCTCCGTCTCGCAATTTTCTGGCTCAGAGTCACTGAGCTAGACTGCGAGTTGGAGACACTCCAACACATAAGGGATGGGTGTGAATATCTGGACCATATGCTCCAGAATTGGGTTACATCTTGTAGAGAGATGCAGGATAAGAATGGCGTTGGTGTGACCAAGTGTGCATGTTAAGGGGAACACAGACCAACAGAGAACGGGGATCCACAGAAACTGATCCTAAGAACCAGGAGAATGTACTTGCTGCTTATGTGGAGAAGGATAAAGAGTGTCAAGAAGGACAGTCAGAATGTAGACCCTGGCACCTTGGATCAGGAAGCTGCTCAAAGGTTGGGGGATATGTGTGGGGAGCAGAAGTGTAATGCAGTAGATATCGGGCAACAGGTAGCATCCTTTGTAAGCAGGATCAATTAGTCCAAATGGTACACTGCCTGCCTGATACCAGGATGAGGGACATCTGGGACTTTAAACTAGTAAATAGTGGAAGGGCTCAGGTGGAAAAGGCAGTATAAATAATTCTAAAACAAACAAAAGGGAAGAGAGTAATCGTCAGAATTTCTGCTTTAGGCACCAAGGTAATTGATAAACTAAATGATGTGCGATTAAATCAGGAGAGGGAAATAAGAAATGTGTTCGTATAGCTGAAGGTCAGGTTAGGGTGCTTGACCCAAATGCGTGTTTGTTATACAAACACAGAGTGCAACGAACAAATTTAATGAACTGCAGGCAGAAATTCAACTTAGAGGATATGACAGTCAGTACAAGGGACTGCACATTTATTCCAGGTTATAAAGTCTACTGGAAGGATAGGGAATCTGTAGAGGGAGAGGTGGAGCCTTAATTACTAATGATTAACAATGGAAGCTTTATGGGTAAAATTAAGAAATAGAAAAGGATTTAAGACTGTAGTGAGAGTTGTGTATAGGCCCCCAGTAGCTGCTGTGAAGTGGCAGAATGTATTAATGCACAGATTAGACAAGCATGTAGCAAAGGCAGACAGATTTTAATGGGGGATTTTAACTCAGATAGATTAGGATAAGCAGACTAACTCAGACTAGAAGGTAATGAATTTCTTGAGTGCGTTCAGGAGAGTTTTCTGAAACAATATGTCCTAGAATCAACAAGGGGGCAAGCCATATTAGATTTAATAATGAGTAATGAGCTAGATTTAGTTAACAGCCTAACGGTGTCTGAGCATTTATTGAATAGCGATCATATTATCAAGTTTAACATTGTGTTTCAGAGAGGGAAATGCAAAACATGTACGAAGATTCTAGGTTTAGCCAAGGCTGACTTCAATGGGAAGGGACAGAGTCTGTCTGCAGCAAACTGAGCAAATCTGTTAATGGGTAACTTGACAGAAGAACAGTAGGAGGTATTGAAAAAAGAATTTAACCTGATACGAAACCAGTTTATACCCTTCACGAGCAAGAGCTCTACTTGCCAAATAAACAGCATGAACAACAGCAGAGGCAAGGGACAATATAAAACATATAAAAGAGCTACAAAAAGGGAATACAAAAAGAAATTTGTAGCAGATATCAAAATATAAAGTTGTTTTACAGTTATAATCGAAAAATTAGCCAGGTCAGGTGCATCTTGGGCTGCTTAAACACTGATATTAATGATATTGCAAATGAAAATAAAGAAATGGCAGACATGCTGAATAATTACTTACTAATTATTACTCAGTATTTATAGTAGAGGAAGATCAGCATGCCAGACATCGCAAGGAAACTAATATTGAATCAGGGGCAGAACAAAATTAACGAAACTGAAATAAAAATGAAAAAATTGGCACTGAACAGAGACAAATTCTTAGGACCAGATTTTTTTTTATTCATTTGTGGGATGCGGGCGTCGCTGACTAGGCCAGCATTTATTGCCCATCCCTAATTGCCCTTGAACTGAGTGGCTCTCCAAGCCATTTCAGAGGCCATTTAAGAGTTAACCACAGAAGATTTCCATACCAGGGTTTTAAAGGAAGTAGGTGAGAACTTACATATCTATAATCTTCCAAAATTCTCTCAATTCAGAAACTGTTCCTTTAGATTAGAAAATTGCACATATCACTCGCATAAAGGTGATACAGGGAAACCAGGGAATTGTAGACCAGTAGGCTTTGCATCTGTTGTCGGGATATTGCTGGCCTCTATAACTAAGGAGAGGGCGACTGACCGCCTTGAAAATTTTCAGCTGATGAGAAAGAACCAGCATGTATTTGTAAAGGGTAGGTCATGCCTGACAAACCTGATTGAATTTTTTTGAAGAAGTGACTAAAGTATCCAGACAACCTCCTCAACTTTTGGCAAAGTCCTCTTCCTTGGTAAGAAACCATGCAAAGTACTACTTTAGTCCCTCAATCATGTCTTGTGCCTCCATCAATAGATCTCCATTTTGGTCTCGAATTGGCCCCACCATCCCTCTGACAACCTTTTACTGTCAATATGCCTAGTTTTGGTGACTGCAGCTTGACAGTAGCGGAGGTGCGGGAGCGAACTTGCAGCTGGGAAGTCAATTTCAGTATAAGTTTAAAAGTTAATTCCCTTTTGTTTTCGGAGGACCAGGGGACTGCTGGGTAAGTAAAAACTATATATTTGGGTGGTGGCTGTACCCGAGACACTACACGTGTAGTGTCTCGCACCCACCCTCCTCCTCTAACCAAAAAAAAAGGACTCTGTTGTGTTGAGAAGGTAAGCTTTTTATTTAAGAAGTTCTGTTCGTTGGATTGCTAACCTAACAGTTTTGACTTTTTTTTTTGGTTTTTCAGTAGATTTGTTGGGAATTTAGAATAGAGGGAATGGAAGTTAAGGCAGTTGTATGTTCCTCCTGCAGAATGTGGGAGGTAAGGGTCGCCAAGAGTGTCCCTACTGACTGCATCTGAGGGAAGTGCACCCAACTCCAGCTCCTCGAGAACCGCGTTAGGGAACTGGAGCTGGAACTGGATGAACTTCGGATCATTCGGGAGGCGGAGGGGGTTATTGAGAGGAGTTATGGGGAGGTAGTCACACCTCAGGTAAAAGAAGTAGGTAGGTGGGTTACCGTCAGGGGAAGGAGAGGGAACCAGCAGGCAGTGCAGGCATCCCCTGTGGCCGTTTTCCTCAACAACAGGTATACCGTTTTGGATACTGTTGCGGGGGACGACTTACCAGGGGTAAGCAATGGGGTACAGGTATCTGGCACAGAGTCTGTCCCTGTTGCTCAGAAGGGAAGGGGGAAGAGGAGCAGAGCATTAGTCATTGGGGACTCCATAGTTAGGGGAACAGATAGGAGGTTCTGTGGGAACGAGAGAGACTCACGGTTGGGTGTGTTGCCTCCCAGGTGCCAGGGTTCGTGATGTCTCGGATCGTGTTTTTGGGATCCTTAAGGGGGAGGGGGAGCAGCCCCAAGTCGTGGTCCACATAGGCACCAACGACATAGGTAGGAAGAGAGATGGGGATTTAAGACAGAAATTCAGGGAGCTAGGGTGGAAGCTTAGAGCGAGAACAAACAGAGTTGTTATCTGTGGGTTGTTGCTCGTGCCACGTGATAGCGAAGCGAGGAATAGGGAGAGAGAGTTGAACACGTGGCTGCAGGGATGGTGCAGGAGCAAGGGTTTTGGTTTCCTGGATAATTGGGGCTCTTTCTGGGGTAGGTGAGACCTCTACAAACAGGATGGTCTTCACCTGAACCAGAGGGGTACCAATATCCTGGGGGGGAGATTTGCTAGTGCTCTTCGGGGAGGTTTAAACTAATTCAGCAGGGGAATGGGAACCTAAATTGTAGTGCCAGTGTACAGGATGTTGAGAGGAGGGAGGGCAGGGATAAGGTTACAAGGACGCAAGAGGGCACTGGCAAGCAAGAACCTGGTTTAAAGTGTGTCTACTTCAACGCCAGGAGCATCCGGAATAAGGTGGGTAGCTTGCAGCATGGGTTGGTACCTGGGATCTCGATGTAGTGGCCATTTCGGAGACATGGGTAGAGCAGGGGCAGGAATGGATGTTGCAGGTTCCGGGATTTAGATGTTTCAGTAAGAACAGAGAAGATGGTAAAAGAGGGGGGGGTGTGGCATTGTTAATCAAGGAGAGTATTACAGCGACAGAAAGGACGTTTGAGGACTCGTCTACTGAGGTAGTATGGGCCGAGGTTAGAAACAGGAGAGGTGAGGTCACTCTGTTGGGAGTCTTTTATAGACCTCCAAATAGTTCCAGAGATGTAGAGGAAAGGATAGTGAAGATGATTCTCGACAGGGGCGAGAGTAACAGGGTAGTTGTTATGGGGGACTTTAACTTTCCAAATATCGACTGGAAATACTATAGTTCGAGTGCTTTCGATGGGTCAGTTTTTGTCCAGTGTGTGCAGGAGGGTTTTCTGACACAGTATGTAGACAGGCCAACCAGGGGCGATGCCACATTGGATTTGGTACTGGGTAATGAACCCGGCCAGGTGTTAGATTTAGATGTAGGTAAACTTTGGTGATAGTGATCACAATTCGGTTAGGTTTACCTTAGCGATGGGCAGGGACAGGTATATACTGCAGGGCAAGAATTATAGCTGGGGGAAAGGAAATTATGATGCGATTAGGCAAGATTTAGGATGCGTAGGATGGGGAAGGAGACTGCAGGGGATGGGAACAATCGAAATGTGGTGCTTATTCAAGGAGCAGCTACTGCGTGTCCTTGATAAGTATGTACCTGTGAGGCAGGGAGGAAGTTGTCGAGCGAGGGAGCCGTGGTTTACTAAAGAAGTTGAAGCGCTTGTCAAGAGGAAGAAGGCGGCTTATGTTAGGATGAGACGTGAAGGCTCAGTTAGGGCGCTTGAGAGTTACAAGCTAGCCAGGAAGGATCTAAAGGGAGAGCTAAGAAGAGCAAGGAGAGGACACGAGAAGTCATTGGCGGATAGGATCAGGGAAAACCCTAAGGCTTTCTATAGGTATATCAGGAATAAAAGAATGACTAGAGTTAGATTAGGGCCAATCAAGGATAGTAGTGGGAAGTTGTGTGTGGAATCAGAGGAGATAGGGGAAGCGTTAAATGAATATTTTGCATCAGTATTTACAGTAGAGAAAGAAAATGTTGTCGAGGAGAATACTGAGATTCAGGCTACTCGGCTAGATGGGATGAGGTTCACAAGGAGGAGGTGTTATCAATTTTGGAAAGTGTGAAAATAGATAAGTCCCCTGGGCCAGATGGGATTTATCCTAGGATTCTCTGGGAAGCTCGGGAGGAGATTGCAGAGCCTTTGTCCTTGATCTTTATGTCGTCATTGTCGACAGGAATAGTGCCGGAAGACTGGAGGATAGCAAATGTTGTTCCCTTGTTCAAGAAGGGGAGTAGAGACAGCCCTGGTAATTATAGACCTGTGAGCCTTACTTCGGTTGTGGGTAAAATGTTGGAAAAGGTTATAAGAGACAGGATTTATAATCATCTTGAAAAGAATAAGTTCATTTGCGATAGTCAGCACGGTTTTGTGAAAGGTAGGTCGTGCCTCACAAACCTTATTGAGTTTTTCGAGAAGGTGACCAAACAGGTGGATGAGGGTAAAGCCGTGGATGTGGTGTATATGGATTTCAGTAAGGCGTTTGATAAGGTTCCCCACGGTAGGCTATTGCAGAAAATACGGAAGTATGGGGTTGAAGGTGATTTAGAGCTTTGGATCAGAAATTGGCTAGCTGAAAGAAGACAGAGGGTGGTAGTTGATGGCAAATGTTCATCCTGGAGTTTAGTTACTAGTGGTGTACCGCAAGGATCTGTTTTGGGGCCACTGCTGTTTGTCATTTTTATAAATGACCTGGAAGAGGGTGTAGAAGGGTGGGTTAGTAAATCTGCGGATGACACTAAGGTCGGTGGAGTTGTGGATAGTGCCGAAGGATGTTGTAGGGTACAGAGGGACATAGATAGGCTGCAGAGCTGGGCTGAGAGATGGCAAATGGAGTTTAATGCGGAAAAGTGCGAGGTGATTCACTTTGGAAGGAGTAACAGGAATGCAGAGTACTGGGCTAATGGGATGATTCTTGGTAGTGTAGATGAACAGAGAGATCTTGGTGTCCAGGTACATAAATCCCTGAAGGTTGCTACCCAGGTTAATAGGGCTGTTAAGAAGGCATATGGTGTGTTAGCTTTTATTAGTAGGGGGATCGAGTTTCGGAGCCACGAGGTCATGCTGCAGCTGTACAAAACTCTGGTGAGACCGCACCTGGAGTATTGCGTGCAGTTCCGGTCACCGCATTATAGGAAGGATGTGGAAGCTTTGGAAAGGGTGCAGAGGAGATTTACTAGGATGTTGCCTGGTATGGAGGGAAGGTCTTACGAGGAAAGGCTGAGGGACTTGAGGTCGTTTTCGTTGGAGAGAAGGAGGAGGAGAGGTGACTTAATAGAGACATATAAGAATATCAGAGGGTTAGATAGGGTGGATAGTGAGAGTCTTTTTCCTCGGATGGTGATGGCAAACACGAGGGGACATAGCTTTAAGTTGAGGGGTGATAGATATAGGACAGATGTCAGAGGTAGTTTCTTTACTCAGAGAGTAGTAGGGGCGTGGAACGCCGTGCCTGCAGCAGTAGTAGACTCGCCAACTTTAAGGGCACTTAAGTGGTCATTGGATAGACATATGGATGAAAATGGAATAGTGTAGGTCAGATGGTTTCACAGGTCGGCGCAACATCGAGGGCCGAAGGGCCTGTACTGTGCTGTAATGTTCTCATTCTAAAAAAAAAGACGACCTTTGGATTCTCTTATGTCAGTTGCCAATCTAATTTTGTACTGTCTCTTTACCCCTCACTTCCTTATTCACTGCTGCTCTGTACTTGTAATATTCAGGCTGATTGTCCCTTGTATTATCAACTTGACATCTATAATATACCCACTTTTTCTGCTTCACTCTACTCTCAATGCCTTAGTCATCCAGGGAGCTTTGGCCCCCCTCCCCTTCCCCTTGTGAGAATGTGCTTAGAAAGTACCCAAATAATTTCCTCTTTCAAGACTGCCCATTGCTTCATTACATTTCAACAACTTGGATTTATATAGCACCTTTAGTGTAGTAAAATGTCCCAAAGTGAACAAGAGCAATGCCAATAAAAACACTGTTGACGCCAAGTCACAGAAGGAGATATCAGGATAGATGACCAAAAGCTTGGTCAAAGAGGTAGGATGCAAGGAGCATCTTAATGGAGGAGATGTACAGAGGTGGAAAGGTTTAGCGAGAGAATTGCATAGCTTAGGGTCTAGGCAGCTGCAACCACAGTATTTATACAACTGGTCCAGTCCAGTTAAGCTTCTGGTCAAGGATATTGATGGTGTGGGATTCAGCGATGGTAATGACGTTGAATGTGAAGGGAAGATGGTTAGAATCTCTCCTGTCAAAGATGGTCATTGCCTGGCACTTTACTGGCACAAATGTTACCTGCCACTTATGAGCTCAAGCCCGATTGCTGTCTAGATCTTACTGCATAGACTGCTTCAGCTTCTGAGGATTGCGAATGTTATTGAGCACTATGCAATCATCAGCAAATGTCCACACATCTGACCTTATGATGGAGGTAAAGTCATTGATGAAGCAGCTGAAGATGGTTGGGCCGAGGAACTCTTGCTGCGATGTCCTGAGGCAGAGATGATTGACCTCCAACAACCACAGCTATCTTTCTTTGTGCTAGGTATGTCTTCAACCAGTGCAAAGTTTTCCCCTTGACTTTTACTGATGTCTATTATGCTAGGGCTCCTTCTTCCACACTTGATCAAATGCTGCCTCGATGTCAAGGGCAGTCACTCTCAACAATTCAGCTCTTTCGTCCATGCTTGGACCAAGGCTGTAATGAGGTCTGGAGCCGAGCGGCCCTGGCAGAACCCAAATTGAGCATCAGTGAGCAGATTATTGCTGTGCAAGTACCACATGATAGCTCTGTCAATGACACCGTCCATCACTTTGCTGATGATTGAGAGTAGACTGATGGGGCACTAATTGGTTGAATTGGATTTGTATTTTTTGTGGATAGGACATACCTGGGCATTTATCCACATTGTTGGGTTGTGTTGTAGCTGTACTGGAAGAGCTTGGTTAAGGGCGTGGCTAGTTCTGCAGCACAAGTATCAGTACTACAAGAGGCGTGTTGTCAGAGACCATAGCCTTTACTGTATCCAGTACCTTCAACCGTTTCTTGATATCATATGGAGTGAATCAAATTGTCTGAAGACTGGCATCTAGGATGGTGGGAACCTCAGGAGGAGGCCAAGATGAATTATTCGCTCAGCACTTCTGGCTGAAGATGGTTGCAAATGCTTCAGCCTTGTATTTTGCTCTTAGCTGCCGGGCTTCCCCATTATTGAGAACACAGATGCTTTTGGAACCTCACTGACCAGTTTGTTGTTTAATCGTCTATCACTAGTAACATAGTGGTAATGTTACTCGACTTGGAATCCAGAAGCCCGGACTAACGCTCTGGTGACATGAGTTCAAGTCCCACTATGGCAGTTGGGGGAATTTAAATTTAATTAATTAATAAATCTGGAATGAAATGCTAGTCTCATTAATAATGATCATGAAACTACCAGATTGTTTTAAAAGTGCCCTTCAGGGAGAATATCTGCGATCCTCACCTGGTCTGGCCAACATATGACTCCAGATCCAAAGCAATGTGATTTACTCCTAACTATCCTCTGAAATGTTCCAGCAAATCACTCAGTTCAAGGGCAGTTAGGGATAGGCAATAAATGCTGGCCTTACCATAGTGTCATTTACGGCACAGGAGGACATTCGGCCCATCAAGTCCATGCCAGCTCTCTACGGAGCTATCCAGTCAGTCCCACTCCCCTGCTCGATCCCCATAGCCCTGCAATTCTATTTCCTTCAATTGGTCAAGTGCCAATGATGCTCACATCTGAAGAACGAATAAACAAAAAAAAAATCATCACTGGATATGGCAGGACTGCAGAGTTTTGATCTGATGCGTTGGTTGTGGGATTGCTTAGCTCTGTTTTAACATGCTGTTTCCGCTGCTAAGCATGCAGGTAGTCCTGGGTTGTCGCCTCACCCTGTTTGTACCTCATTTTTAGGTATGCCTGGTGCTGCTCCTGGCATGCTCTTCTACACTCCACATCGAACCAGGGTTGGTTCTGCCAATCGTTGACTCCAATTTTTCTGCTCATCTATCTCCTTCTCAATATTTGGTAGCTTATAACATCCACCAAGCAGCATAACGACACCTCTATTGTTAAACTGTTGTTTAAGCACCATCCAAGACAAAGCAGCCTGCTTGATCAGCACCCCATTCACCACCTTGAACATTCATTCACTCCACCAACATCGCACAGTGACAGCAGTGTGTACCATCTACAAGATGTAATGCAGCAACACACCAAGGCTTCTTCAACAGCACCTTCCAAACCTGTGACCTAGAAGAACAATGGCAGCAGACCCATGGCAACACTACTACCTCCATCTTCCCCTCAAAGTCACACAACATTCTGACTCAGAACGATATTGCCGATCCTTCACTATCGCTGGGGTAAAATACTGGAACTCCGTCCCAAACAGCACTGTGGGTGCAATGGTTTAAGGCAACAGCTCACCAACACCTTCTCAGGGTTCAATTGGGATGGACAATAAAATGCTGACCTTGTCAGCAAAGCTCACAACCCATGAACAAATATTAAAAAAAAACCTCCAACCAGATAGATTCTGTCTTAACGATTCAGGTCGATGCCCTTTCAGATAGTTTTGATGAAAGGTCATCGAACTGAAATGTTAACTCTTTTCTCTCTCCAGCCTTACCTTTTGAGTATTGCCAGCATTTTCTGTTTTTATTTCAGATTTTCAGCATCTGCAGTGCTTGCAGACAGAGACTGCAAGGACATCCTCTCTTTCTCGCAATCTAATGTTTTCCTTAATCTTTCCTGAATACCTTGTAACCAGGAATGTTAAACATCCAATTCTCCCCTTTTTGACCCAGGTCTCAGTTATCACCTTCACATTCCCAAATGGCTATTTATGAATGCAGCTCACTAACCCTATTAACCATACTTTGTGCATTTACACACATGCACTCCAAACCTAACTTAGGCCCCACTTAATTCTGTATTATTCCTAAATCCAACGGTCTCTCCCAGTCCTCTGTGTACCTTTTTCAAAGGAACTGCGGATTTCTGGTGTAGGAGGCAGGGTTTCAGATAACTGGATCATTGGGATCTCTTCCGGGACAGGTGGGACCTGTACAAGAAGGATGGGTTGCATCTAAACTGGAGGGGCACAAATATCCTGGCTGCAAGGTTTGCTAGCGTCGCTTGGGAGGGTTTAAACTAGTGTGGCAGGGGGGTGGGAACCAGAGCAGTTGGTCAGCAGGTGAAATAACTCAGGGGAACTAGTGAATAAGGCCAATAAGACTGAGAGGAAGAGCGGGCAGGGAGATGTTGCTGAGCACAGCAGGACTGGTGGTCTGAAGTGCATTTGTTTCAATGCGAGAAGTATAACAGGTAAGGCAGATGAACTTAGAGCTTGGATTAGTACTTGGAACTATGATGTTGTTGTTATTACAGAGACTTGGTTGAGGGAAGGGCAGGATTGGCAGCTAAACGTTCCGGGATTTAGAAGCTTCAGGCGGGATAGAGGGGGATGGAAAAGGGGTGGGGGAGTTGCACTACTGGTTAAGGAGAATATCACAGCTGTACTGCGGGAGGACACCTCGGAGGGGTCATGCAGCGAGGCAATATGGGTAGAGCTCAGGAATAGGAAGGGTGCAGTCACGATGTTGAGGGTTTACTACTGGCCTCCCAACAGCCAGCGGGACATAGAGGAGCAGATATGTAGACAGATTTTGGAAAGATGCAAAGGTAACAGGGTTGTAGTGGTGGGTGATTTTAACTTCCCCTATATTGACTGGGACTCACTTAGTGCTAGGGGCTTGGATGGGGCAGAACTTGTAAGGAGAGTCCAGGAGGGCTTCTTGAAACAATATGTAGATAGTCCAACTCGGGAAGAGGCCGTACTGGACCTGGTATTGGGGAATGAGCCCAGCCAGGTGGTCGAAGTTTCAATAGGGGAGCATTTCGGGAACAGTGACCATAATTCCGTAAGTTTTAAGGTACTTGCGGATAAGGATAAGAGTAGTCCTCGGGTGAACCTGTTAAATTGGGGGAAGGCTAATTATAACAATATTAGGCAGGAACTGAAGTATTTAGATTGGGGGCGGCAGTTTGAGGGTAAATCAACATCTGACATGTGGGAGTCCTTCAAACGTCAGTTGATTAGAATCCAAGACCGGCATGTTCCTGTGAGGAAGAAGGATAAGTTTGGCAAGTTTAGGGAACCTTGGATAACGAGGGATATTGTGAGCCTACTCAAAAAGAAAAAGGAAGCATTCGTAAGGGCTAGAAGGCTGGGAACAGACGAAGCCCTTGAGGAATATAAAGAAAGTAGGAAGGAACTTAAGCAAGGAGTCAGGAGGGTTAAAAGGGGTCATGAAAAGTCATTGGCAAACAGGATTGAGGAGAATCCCAAGGCTTTTTATACGTATATAAAGAGCAAGAGGGCAGCCAGGGAAAGGGTTGGCCCACTCAAGGACAGAGGAGGGAATCTATGCGTGGAGCCAGAGGAAATGGGCGAGGTACTAAACGGTACTTTGCATCAGTATTCACCAAACAGAAGGACTTGGTGGATGATGAGTCTAGGGAAGATAGTGCAGATAGTCTGGGTCATGTCGTTATCAAAAAGGAGGAGGTGTTGGGCGTCTTGCAAAGCATTAAGGTAGATAAGTCCCCAGGGCACGATGGGATCTACCCCAGAATACTGAGGGAGGCAAGGGAGGAAATTACTGGGGCCTTAACAGAAATCTTTGCATCCTCATTGGCTACAGGTGAGGTCCCAGAGGACCGGAGAATAGCCAGTGTTGTTCCTTTAAGAAGGGTAGTAAGGATAATCCAGGAAATTATAGGCGGGTGAGCCTGACGTCAGTGGTAGGGAAATTATTGGAGAGGATTCTTCGGGACAGGATTTACTCTCATTTGGAAACAAATGAACTTATTTGCGAGAGGCACCATGGTTTTGTGAAGGGGAGGTTGTGTCTCACTAACTTGATCAAGTTTTTTAAGGAAGCGACGAAGATGATTGATGAAGGAAGGGCAGTGGATGTTGTCTACATGGACTTCAGTAAAGACTTTGACAAGGTCCCTCATGGCAGACTGGTACAAAAGGTGAAGTCACACAGGATCAGAGGTGAGCTGGCAAGATGGATACAGAACAGGCTCAGTCATAAAAGACAGAGGGTAGCAGTGGAAGGGTGCTTTTCTGAATGGAGGGCTGTGACTAGTGGTGTTCTGCAGGGATCAGTGCTGGGACATTTGCTGTTTGTAGTATATATAAATGATTTGGAGGAAAATGTAGCTGGTCAGATTAGTAAGTTTGCGGACGACACAATGGTTGGTGGAGTTGCGGATAGTGAGGACTGTCAGAGGATACAGCAGGATATAGATCAGTTGGAGACTTGGGAGGAGAAATGGCAGATGGAGTTTAATCCGGACAAATGTGAGGTAATGCGTTTTGGAAGATCTAATACAGGTGGGAAGTATACAGTAAATGGCAGAACCCTTAGGAGTATTGACAGGCAGAGAGATCTGGGCGTACAGGTCCACAGGTCACTGAAAGTGGCAACGCAGGTGGATAAGGTAGTCAAGAAGGCATATGGCATGCTTGCCTTCATCGGTCGGGGCATAGAGTATAAAAATTGGCAAGTCATGCTGCAGCTGTACAGAATCTTAGTTAGGCCACACTTGGAATATTGCGTACAATTCTGGTCGCCACACTACCAGAAGGATGTGGAGGCTTTGGAGAGGGTACAGAAGAGGTTTACCAGGATGTTGCCTGGTCTGGAGGATATTAAGTATGAGAAGAGGTTGGATAAACTCGGATTGTTTTCACTGGAACGACGGAGGTGGAGGGGCGACATGATAGAGGTTTACAAAGTTATGAGTGGCATGGACAGAGTGGATAGTCAGAAGCTTTTTCCCAGGGTGGAAGAGTCAGTTACTAGGGGACATAGGTTTCAGGTGCGAGGGGCAAAGTTTAGAGGGGATGTGCGAGGCAAGTTCTTTACACAGAGGGTGGTGAGTGCCTGGAACTTGCTGCCGGGGGAGGTGGTGGAAGCAGGTACGATAGCGACGTTGAAGAGGCATCTTGACAAATACATGAATAGGATGGGAATAGAGGGATACGGACTCTGGAAGTGCAGAAAGTTTTAGTTTAGATAGGCATCAGGATCGGCGCATGCCTGGAGGGCCGAATGGCCTGTTCCTGTGCTGTACGGTTCTTTTTTCTTTGTTCTCTTCATTGCTGACTTCTCTTAAATCTCCATTGGTTTCTGACCTCATGTTAGTACAAGTCCTGTACATAGAAAGACTACAGCATAGAAAGAAGCTGTTCGGCCTGTTGTGTCCGTACCGGCTCTCTGCAAGAGCAACTCACAGAGTCTCACTCCCCCGCCTTTTCCCCCTCGCCCTGCAAATTTTTTCTCTCCAGATAATTATTCAATTCCCTTTTGAAAGACACAATTGAATCTATCTCCACCACTCTCTCAGGCAGCGCATTCCAGATCCTAACGACTCACGCCAAAAAAATTTCATTCTTTTGCAAATCACATTAGTGTCCTCTGGTTCTCGACCCTTCTGCCAATGACAACAGTTTCTTCCGGTCTACCCTGTACAGACCCATATCATTTTGAACACCTCTATCAAATCTCCTCTCAGCCTTCTCTTCCCCAAGGAGAACAGCCCCAGTTTCTCCAATCTATCCAAACCGATGTTCTTCAGCCCTGGAACCATTCTCGTAAATCTTTTCTGCACCCTCTCTAATGCCTTCACATCCTTCCTAAAGTGTCGTGCCCAGAACGGGACACAATACTACAGTTGAGGCCGAACCAGTGTTTCATACAGGTTTATCATAACTTCATTGTTCGTGTACTCTCTGCCCCTATTTATAAAGCCCAGTATCCTGTATGTTTTATTAACCACTTTCTCAACCTGCCCTGCAACCTTTAATCATTTGTGCATATATACCTTCAGGTCCCTCTGTTCCTGTACCCCTTTAGAATTGTTCCCTTTAATTTATATTGCCTCTCCTCATTCTTCCAATCAAACTGAATCATTTTGCACTTTTCTGCATTAAATTTCATATGCCACTTGTCCTCCCGTTCCACCAGCCTATGTCCTCTTGAAGTTTATTACTATCCTCCTCACAGTTCACAATACTTCCAAGTTTCGTGTCAACTGCAAATTTTGAAATTATGCCCTGTACACCCATGTCTAGGTCATTAATATGGATCAAGAAAAGCAGGGGTACTAACACCGAACGCTGGGAAAGCTCACTATATACCTTCCACCATGTCCAAAACACAACCGTTAATCACTACACTCTCTTTCCGGTCACTCATTCAATTTCATATCCACGCTGCTACTGTCTCTTTTATTCTACGGCTCTAACTTTGCTGACAATACTTTTATGTCGCAATTTATCAAATGCCTTTTGAAACTCCACATACACCACATCACCCTCATCAACACTCTGTTACCTCAACAAAAAACTCTCACAAGTTAGTTAAACACAATTTGCCTTTAACAAATCAATGCTGGTTTTCCTTAATTAATCCACATTCGTCCAAGTGACTTAATTTTGTCCTGAAGTGGCATTTCTAAAAGCTGAGGTTCAATTGGCTGGTATGTAGTTGTTGGGCTCATCCTTCCACCCTCGGAGCGGGATAAAAGAATGGTGCATCGAATCATAGAAATTTTAAGACACAGAAAGAGGCCACTTGGCCCATCGTGTCTGTGCCTATCGAAAAACGATCCACCTATTCTAATCCCACCTTCCAACATTTGTCCGTAGCCCTACAGATTACAGCACTTGAGGGGCATATTCAGACTCCTCAACCACCCTTTCAGGCAGTGAGTTCCAGACCATCACCACCCCCTGGGTGAAAAATCTTTCTTCATCTTCCTGCTAATTTTTCGACCAATCACTTTAAATCTATGCCCTCTCGTCACTGATCTCTCTGCTATGGTGAATAGACCCTTCACCTCCACTCTATCCAGACCCTGCAAAATTTTGTACATTTCAATCAGGTCTCCCCTCAGCCTTCTCTGTGCCAAGGAGAACAACCCCAGCCTATTCAATCTGTTCTCATAGCTGCATTTTTCCAGTGCTGGCAAAATCCTCGTAAACCTCCCCTGTAACCTCTCTAGTGCAATTACATCCTTTCTGTAATGAGGTGACCAGAACTGTAGACAGTAGTCAAGCTGTGGCCCCACCAATGAGTTATACAGTAGCAGCATAACCTCCCTGCTCTTGTATTCTATACCTCAGCTAATAAAAGAAAGGATTCCATATGCCTTCTTAACAACCTTATCGACCTGTCCTGCTACCTTCAGGGATCTGTGAACATTCATTCCAAGGTCCTTTGGCATGCACAGATTTGGAGAACAGACCATACTACAGTCAACAGAACACAGAGAAGACCATGTCACAGAGGCTCGTGAGGCAAGAATCGAGGACTCTCTGCACTCTGCTGTATAACTACTGCCGTTGGTTAAGTATTGCATTGTAAATCCTTGCTGTGCTTAATAAACTCTCTATCTTGATTTAGGAATACCAGAGTCTGTACCTTGGGTCAAAGGTTATTCAACGTTCCCCCTCCCCCCCCAATCAAAACACACAAAAGTCTTACACCTCTTCAAAGGCAGCCCATTGTGCAGTTACAGTTTTGCCTGCCAATCTTTGATTCCAATTTACTTGAACCAGATCCGTTTTCCCTCCACTGAAGTCGGCCCTCTCCCAATTAATTATTTTTACTCTGGATTTCTTCTTCTCCTTTTCCATAGCTAACCTAAACCTTATGATACTATAATCATTATCCCCTGAATGTTTCCCGACTGACATTTGATCCACTTGACCCACCTCATTGCTCAGAACCAGATCCAGCAATGTGTCCTTCCTCGTTAGACTTGAGATATACTGATGTTGAAAATTCGCCTGAACATACTCAAGATACTCTTGCCCCTCTCTGCCCTTTATAGTATTACTATCACAGATTATAGCAACACAGGAACAGGAGTCGGCCATTCAGTTCATCGAGCTTGCCCCACCATTCAATACCATCATGACTGATAATCCACTTCAATGCTTTCTTCCCCACACTTTTCCCATATCCCTTTATGTCATTTGTATTTAGAAATCTATCAATCTCTGAGTCATAGAGTCGTACAGCATAGAAACAGGCCCTTCGGCCCACCGCGTCCATAATTCCTATCTATACTAATCCCACCTGCCTGCATTAATTCCATATGCCTCTATGCCTTGCTCATTCAAGTACCTGTCCAGATTCCTCTTAAATTCGCTACGTTCCTGCCTCCACTACCTCCTCAGGCAGCTCATTCCAGATACCCACTATTCTTTGAGTGAAAAATTTACCCCTTTGATCTCCTTTAAACCTCCTCCCTCTCACCTTAAATCTATGCCCTCTAGTTTTACTCACCCTTACCATGGGAAACAGACTCTGACTATCTACGCCTCTCATAATTTTATATACCGAAATCATGCCCCCTCTCAGCCTCCTTCGCTCCAGGGAAAACGGACCCAGCCTATGCAATCTCTCTTTATAACTCAAGCCCTCCAAACCAGGCAACATCCTTGTGAATCTTTTCTGCACCCTCTCAAGCCTAATCACATCTTTCCTGTAGTGTGGCGAGCAGAACTGCACACAGTACTCCAAATGCGGCCTAACCAACATTATGTACAATGACGTCCCAACTCTTGGACTCAATGCCTCAGCCGATGAAGGCAAGCATGCCATACGCCTTCTTCACCACCCTGTCTACCTGTGTTGCCACTTTCAGGGAACTATGTACTTGCACCCCAAGGTCTCTCTGCTCAACAACACTCCCCAGGGCCCTGCCATTCACTGTATATGTCCTGCCTTGGTTTAACTTCCCAAAAATGCATCACTTCACACTTGTCTGCGTTAAAATTCCATTTGCCACTCCCTTGCCCACTTTCCCAGTTGATCTATATCCTGTGTAACCTTAGACAACCTTCTTCACTGTCCACTATACCACCAATTTTGGTGCCATCCGCAAACTTACTAATCATGCCCCTTACGTTCACATCCAAGTCATTAATATATATGACAAACAACAGAGGGCCCAGCACCGATCCCTGCGGCACACCACTAGTCACCGGCCTCCAATCTGAAAAACAACCCTCCACTACCACCCTCTGCCTCCTATCACCAAGCCAATTTTGTATCCAATTTGCTAGCTCACCCTAGATCCCATGTGTTCGAACCTTCTGGACCAGCCTACATGCGGGACCTTGTCAAAGACCTTGCTAAAGTCCATGTAGACAACGTCATCGTCCTGCCCTCGTCAATCCTCTTGGTCACCTCCTCGAAAAAATCAAATTCGTGAGACATGATTTCCCACGCACAAAGCCATGCTGACTATCCCTAATCAGACCATGCCAATCCAGAAGCATATAAATCCTGTCTCTCAGAATCCCTTCCAATAACTTTCCCACCACTGATGTAAGGCTCAACGGCCTGTAGTTCTCTGGCTTATCCCTGCTACCCTTCTTAAATAAAGGCACAACATTAGCTATCCTCCAGTCTTCCGGTACCTCACCCGTGGCTAACGATGATACAAAAATCTCTGCCAGGGTCCCAGTAATCTCCTCCCTTGCTTCCCATAGCATCCTAGGATACACCTGGTCAGGCCCTGGGGATTTATCCACCTTAATGCGCTTCAAAACCTCCAACACCTCCTTCTTTGTAATGTTGATATGCTCCAGGATATCGGTGTTACCTCCATTGAACTCACTAGCTTCCATGAACTTCTCCACGGTAAATATGGACAAGAAATATTCATTTAAGACCTCGCCCATTTCCCGTGGCTCCACACATAGATTGCCACACTGATCCTTAAGGGGACCTACTCTCTTCCTAGCTACCCTTTTACTCTTAATATACTTATAGAATCTTTTAGGATTCTGCTTTATCTTATCTGCCAGGGAAATCTCATGGCCCCTTTTCGCCCTCCTAATTTCCTTCTCAAGTGTAGTCCTACATCCCCTATACTCCTCGAGGGACTTGCTCGATCCCAGCTGCCTATACCTGACATATGCCCCCTTCTTTGTCCTGACCAGACCCTCAATATCCCTCGTCAACCAAGATTCCCTAAACTTGCCAGCTTTGCCCTTCCATCTAACAGGAACATACCGGCCCTGAACTCTTTCCATCTCACTTTTAAAAGCCTCCCACTTGCCAGACGTCCCTTTACCTGTAAACAGCCTCTCCCATTCAACGTTTGAGAGTTCCTGTCTGATGCCATCGAAATTAGCCTTCCCCCAATTTAGGACTTCAACCTGAGGACCAGTCCTATCCTTTTCCATAACTATCTTGAAGCTAATAGAGTTATGGTCACTGGTCCCAAAGTGCTCCCCCACTGACACATCAACCACCTGCCCATCCTCTTTTCCTAAAAGGAGGTCGATTATAGCCCCTTCTCTAGTAGGGCCAACCACGTACTGTTTCAGAAAACTATCCTGGACACACTTAAATTCTTCCCCATCTGATCCCTTAGCACTAAGGCAGTCCCAGTCAATATTAGGGAAGTTAAAATCACCTATTATTACAACCCGATAATTCCTACACCTATCTGTGATTTCCCTACATATATGCTCCTGCAATTCCCTCTGACTATTGGGGGGCCTATAGTATAATCCCATCAAAGTGATGGGATTTCTTATTTCTAAGTTCTACCCATATGGCCTCGCTGGACATTCCCCCCAGGATATCCTCTCTAAGTGCTGCCGTGATGTTCTCCCTAATCAATAGTGCAACTCCCCCTCCTGTCTTACCTCCACCTCTGTCAGGCCGGAAGGATCGGTACCCTGGAACATTTAGCTGCCAATCGTGCCCATCCCTCAACCACGTTTCCATAATAGCTATAATATCACAATCCCATGTATCGATCCATGCTCTGAGTTCATCTGCCTTACCTGTAAGGCTTCTTGCATTAAAGTAAATGCAGTTTAGCCTACCAGACCTTCCACGCTCCCTGTCCTGCCCCTGCACGGCCTGCCTACTGGACTTGCTTGCTTTAACCTCTACATTTGCCTCAACTATCTCATCTGAGAGACTACTACTTTGGGTCTGCTTTAAACATACTCAATGACTGAGCTTCCATAGCCCTCTGGGGTAGAGAATTCCAAAGATTCACAACCCTCTGAGTAAAGAAATTTCTCCTCATTTCTGTCCTAAGTGATTTCCCCCCTATTTTGAAATTGTGTCCCCTGGTTCCAGACTCGCCAATCAAGGGAAACATCTTAGCTGCATCTACCCTGTCTATCCCTTTAAGTATTTTGTAGGTTTCAATGAGATCACCTCTCATTCTTCGAAACTCTATAAAATACAGGCCCAGTTTCCCCAATCTCTTCATAGAACAGGCCCGCCATCCCAGGGACAAGTCTTTGTTGCATTCCCTCTATGGCAATAATATCCTTCCTAAGGCAAGGGGACCAAAACTGCTCACAGTACTCAAAGTGAGGTCGAATCAAGCTTCTATACAATTGAAGCAAGACTTCACTACTCCTGTACTCAAATCCTCTTGCGATAAAGGGTAACATACTATTAGCCTGCCTAACTGCTTGCTGCACCTGCATGTTAGCTTTCAGTGACTTATTGACAAGGTCACCCTTTGTACATTTACATTTTCTAATCTATCATTTAAGAAATACTCTGCACATTTATTCCTCCTACCAAAATGGTAGTGTAATTAAAGTGCCATATGATAATCACTCTTATAATTCTTGCACTTCTCTGTAATTTCCTTGCAAATTTGTTCCTCTGTCTTTTCCACTCGTTGGTGGCCTACAGAATACACCCAGCAATGAAATTGTACCTCTATTGTTTCTTAGCTCTAACCAAACAGATTCTACCCTTTACTCCTGAAGTACATCCTCTCTCTCCAGCACTGTAATGTTCTACTTAATCAGTACGGCTACACCTCCTCCTTTCATCTCTCTCTTTCCTGAACACCTTATATCTCAGAATATTTGGTACCCAGTCCTGTCCTTTTTGGAGCCAAGATCTCCATTATCGCCACAACATCATATTTCCCTGTGGTTATCTGTGCCAGCAGCTCACTAACCTTATTTGCCACACTCTGCGCATTCATATATATGCACCGCAAACCT
The DNA here is from genome assembly GCF_036365525.1 of Heterodontus francisci. NCBI lineage: Eukaryota > Metazoa > Chordata > Chondrichthyes > Heterodontiformes > Heterodontidae > Heterodontus > Heterodontus francisci. The sequence continues at coordinate 10,704,243 of NC_090384.1, read as the reverse complement.
AATTTGATCTAACAACATTCCCTCTTACTATGACTCCACCTAATACCTTACTATTTCCTACTCTAGTGCTATCTCTCTCTCCCAATTCTCTGTGCACCTTGGTTTTCCTCCCTAATAATACTTCCTGATTTCCACACCCCTGCCAAGATATTTTAAACCTTTCCCAAAAGCACTAGCGTGACTCAGGGTGAGGTCAGATGTGGAGCAACTGTGTCAATATGCTTAAGTATCAGGCTGTCTTGAAACAGTTCCACATTTAACGGCAGGCCAGTGAATGGTGTCAACTTTGTAGGACCCTCACAGGTACACACAGAATCGGCCCGAGCCCCTGACCTGTTGAAGTGTGACAGCTAACATGGGCATACTCACCCCAGGCAGAATCTTCATATTGTGAAGAGCGTTTTGTGCTTCCAGGGCTGCTTTACGGGTATAAAACGTTACAAAGCAACAACCTAGAAAGAAACGCAAACAGTAAACATCAGGAATGTCGCTTCATCTGTCAAATCCCAGCACCTCGTGGCCCTCCCGACCTGCTCTGGGTGAGAGGGATTGACTCTCCAGGTGCTGCGAAGACTGAGGAGCAGCCCAACCCATGGCAAAGCAGTGTTCCGTTGCCACTCAGTCCTGCCCGCATTAACATAAGCCCTCTCTTGGACTGGGTCTCAATTCCCCCTGCACACGACAGGAGGGTACAGCTACCTCAACTGCTACACCACTCATTCTGCAATGAGGTGTTGCACTGAGAGGGCCCTGGGCCTGAACACCGAGAGCGATGGGGCTCCCAGATCAACACAGGCTGAGAGGGTCCTGGTCCCAGACGAAGGCTAAGGGCTCCAGATTCCCAGAGACCCAAACCGAAGGGGCCCCCGAGCCAGGACACCCAGCCCGAGGGGCAGTACTGTAACCAGACTCTATTGCTTGTTTGAGTAAGAACACAGCCCCTGAAGATGCACAAAACACAAGATCCATGTTCAAGATGAGTTGCATCTTGTAATTATCAAACAGCCTACCCTAAAATTGGCGTCGGTAGACACAACTGAAGGCGAAGTGCATTAGATTTTGGTGAGCTCACCTTTACTCTGAGGGGGATTCTGACTTCTGTCACGAAGCACATTGATTTCATACACGGCACCGTACTGCTCAAAGAGCTCCTTCAATTCCTTCTCTGACCAGGACCGTGGAATCTGACCCACAAACATCTTGATGGAGTCGATATCGGGCTGGTCGGGGTGATCCAGAGACCCGTTCATCTTCTTTGATCTATGCAAAGGCGAAATAGCAATAAGGTTAGAAACCACAGACTGATGCAGGAGTGGAGGAAGCACTACGGAAAGGGTCAGTCCCAAAGGTCTCAGAAGTCAAGAGGGAGTGAGGCACGGGTGGGTTAAGGGGGGGGGAGAGAAGAGGGTGGATCAGGAGGTTGGGGGGGGTGCACAGATAGGTCAGAAGGGGCAGCAGGTGGGTCGAGGGATGAGTGGGTCAGGAGTTCACAGGTGGGTCAGAAGGAGCAAGGGTTGGAGGTGGAGCTACAACACTGCAAACCCGTACTTCCTTTCAGCACAGATCCTCTCTGGGAGTGAGGGACTGGTGGATCCAGCTTATGGATTACTCTTATGAAGTGCTTCCTGGTGTAATTCCTGAACCCACCTTTCACCAGTTATAACTCTGTGCCATTTCAGGATGATATACATTTGTTAAATCCCCTCTCATGTTTCTCCTATCTTGGCCAAAGACTCCTAATTTTTTAGCCCATTCACATAACTGAGCACAGACTAGGGATTGACCTTGTCCCTTATTACAATCAGCGTACCCATGCTTCAGTGACCAAAGATGAACAAGGTTTTCCAAACGTCACTTATGCAGAGCACCGTACAATTTTAGTGCAATAGCCTCATCTCCTCAGCACCAATAGAGAGGGTACAGAACAAATGTGTTCAAATATGTCAAACAGCAAAGCGAGGGCATGAGAAAATATTGGAAAGTATCAAGGAAAACCCAAAGATGCTTTATAAATACCTGAAGAGCAAGAGGATAACTATGGATGGAGCAGGGCTGATTCGAGACCAAAAAAGGTGCATGTGGAGGCAGAAAACATCGGCATGGTTCTTCATGAATACCTTGCATTTGTTTACACAAAAGAGGGGAATGATGCGGATATTATAGTTAGGGACGAGCAGTGTTAAATACTTAACGGGATAAACATAGTGAGATGAAATAATAAGGGTTTTAACATCTTTAGAAGTGGAGACATGGGTTTGAATCCCACCACAGCAGAAGGTGGAATTTGAATTCAATTAATAAATCTGGGATTAAAAAGCTAGTCTAATGATGTCCATGAAACCATCGTCGACTGTTGTAAAAATGTCCTTTAGGGATGGAAATCTGCTGTCCGTACCTGGTCTGGCCTATGTGTGACTCCAGACCCACAGCAATGTGGCTGACTCTTACATGCCCTCTGAAATGGCCTAGCAAGCCACTCAGTTGAATCTAACCGCTACGAAGTCAATAAAAAGGAATGAAACCAGACGGACCAACCAGCATCGACCTAGGCACCAGAAATGACAACGGCAAACCAAGCCCTGTCGACCCTGCAAAGTCTGGGGGCTTGTGCCAAAGTTGGGAAAGCACAGACTAGTCAAGCAACAGCCTGACATAATCATACTCCCGGAATCATACCTGACAGACAATGTCCCAGACACTGCCATCACCATCCCCAGGTATCTCTTGTCCCACCGGCAGGACAGACCCAGCAGAAGTGGCAGCACAGTGGTATACAGTCGGGAGGGAGTTTCGAAGGGAGTCCTCAACATCAACTCCGGACCCCATGAGGTCTCATGGCATCAGGTCAAACATGGGCAAGGGAACCTCCTGCTGATTACCACCTACTACCCTCCCTCAGCTGATGAGTCAGTACTCCTCCATGTTGAACACCACTTGGAGGAAGCACTGAGGGTGGCAAGGGCGCAGAATGTACTCTGGGTGGGGGAATTCAATGTCCATCACCAAGAGTGGCTCGGTAGCACCGAGCTGGCCAAGTCCTAAAGGACATAGCTGCTAGAGTGGGTCTGCGGCGGGAGGTGAGGGAACCAACTCGAGGGAAAAAACATACTTGACCTCGTCCTCACCAATGTGCCTGCTGTAGATGCATCTGTTCATGACAGTATCGGTAGGAGTGACTGCCACACAGTTCTTGTGAAGACAAGGTCCTGCCTTCATATTGAGGATACTGTCCATCGTGCTGTGTGGCACTTCTTTTCTTTGGCCTCCTTATCTTGAGAGACAATGGGTAAGCGCCTGGAGGTGCTCAGTGGTGTGTGGAGCAGCGCCTGGAGTGGCTATAAAGGCCAATTCTAGAGTGACAGGCTCTTCCACAGGTGCTGCAGAAAAATTTGCTTGTCGGGGCTGTTACACAGTTGGCTCTCCCCTTGCGCTTTTGTCTTTTTTCCTGCCAACTGCTAAGTCTGTTCGACTCGCCACACTTTAGCCCCACCTTTATGGCTGCCCGCCAGCTCTGGCGAACGCTGGCAACTGACTCCCACGACTTGTGATCAATGTCACAGGACTTCATGTCGCGTTTGCAGGCGTCTTTAAAGCAGAGACATGGACAGCCGGTGGGCCTGATACCAGTGGCGAGCTCGCTGTACAATGTGTCTTTCGGGATCCTGCCATCTTCCATGCGGCTCACATGGCCAAGCCATCTCAGGCGCCGCTGACTCAGTAGGGTGTATAAGCTGGTGATGTTGGCCGCCTCGAGGACTTCTGTGTTGGAGATACGGTCCTGCCACCTGATGCCAAGTATTCTCCGGAGGCAGCGAAGATGGAATGAATTGAGACGTCGCTCTTGACTGACATACGTTGTCCAGGCCTTGCTGCCATAGAGCAAGGTACTGAGGGACACAGGCTTGATACACTCGGACTTTTGTGTTCCATGTCAGTGCACAACTTTCCCACACTCTCTTGGCCAGTCTGGACATAGCAGTGGAAGCCTTTCCCATGCGCTTGTTGATTTCTGCATCTAGAGACAGGTTACTGGTGATAGTTGAGCCTAGGTAGGTGAACTCTTGAACCACTTCCAGAGCGTGGTCGTCAATATTGATGGATGGAGCATTTCTGACATCCTGCCCCATGATGTTCGTTTTATTGAGGCCGATGGTTAGGCCAAATTCATTGCAGGCAGCCGCAAACCTGTCGATGAGACTCTGCAGGCACTCTTCAGTGTGAGATGTTAAAGCAGCATTGTCAGCAACGAGGAGTTCCCTGATGAGGACTTTCCGTACTTTGGACTTCGCTCTTAGACGGGCAAGGTTGAACAACCTGCCCCCTGATCTTGTGTGGAGGAAAATTCCTTCTTCAGAAGACTTGAACGCATGTGAAAGCAGCAGGGAGAAGAAAATCCCAAAAAGTGTGGGTGCGAGAACACAGCCCTGTTTCACGCCACTCAGGATAGGAAAGGGCTCTGATCCGGTGCCGCCATGTTGAATTGTGCTTTTCATATTGTCATGGAATGAGGTGATGATACTTAGTAGCTTTGGTGGACATCCAATCTTTTCTAGTAGTCTGAAGGGACCACGTCTGCTGACGAGGTCAAAGGCTTTGGTGAGATCAATGAAAGCAATGTAGAGGGGCATCTGTTGTTCGCGGCATTTCTCCTGTATCTGACGAAGGGAGAACAGCATGTCAACGGTCGATCTCTCTGCACGAAAGCTACACTGTGCCTCAGGGTAGACGCGCTCAGCCAGCTTCTGGAGCCTGTTTAGAGCGACTCGAGCAGTTGTGTGGCACTATCACCATGCTAAATGGGATAGATTTCGAACAGATCTAGCAATGCAAAACTGGGCATCCATGAGGCGCTGTGGGCCATCAGCAGCAGCAGAATTGTACTCAACCACAATCTATAACCTCAAGGCCCAGCATATCCCACACTCTACCATTACCATCAAGCCAGGAGACCAACCCTGGTTCAATGAAGAGTGCATGCCAGGAGCAGCACCAGGCATACCTCAAAATGCGGTGTCAACCTGGTGAAGCTACAACACAGGACTACTTATGTGCCAAAATGCGTAAGCAGCATGCAACAGACATAGCTAAACGATCCCATAACCAACAGATCAGATCTAAGCTCTGCAGTCCTGCCACATCCAGCAGTGAATGGTGGTGGACAATTAAACAACTAACTGGAGGAGGTGGCTCCACAAATATCCCCATCCTCAATGATGGGGGAGCCCAGCATATCAGTGCGAAAGATAAGGCTGAAGCATTTGCAACAATCTCCAGCCAGAAGTGCCGAGTTCAAGATCCATCTCGGCCTCCTCCTGAAGTCCCCAGCATCACAGATGCCAGACTTCAGCCAAATCGATTCATTCCACGTGATATCAAGAAACGACTGAAGGCACTGGATACTGCAAAGGCTATGGGCCCTGACAATATTCCGGCAATAGTACTGAAGACCTGTGCTCCAGGTTTTGCCGTGCCCCTAACCAAGCTGTTCCAGTACAGCTACAACACAGGCATCTACCAGGCAATGTGGAAAATTGCCCAGGTATGTCCTGTACACAAAAAGCAGGACAAGTCCAACCCGGCCAATTACCGCCCTATCAGTCCACTCTCAATCATCAGTAAAGTGATGGAAGGTGGCATCAACAGTGCCATCAAGCGGCACTTGCTGAGCAATAACCTGCTCAGTGACCCTCAGTTTGGGTTCCGCCAGGGCCACTCAGCTCTTGACCTCATTACAGCCTTGGTTCAAACATGGACAAAAGAGCTGAACTCAAGAGGTGAGGTGAGAGTGACTGCCCTTGACATCAAGGCAGCATTTGACCGAGTATGGCATCAAGGAGCCCTAACAAAACTGAAGTCATTGGGAATCAGGGGGAAAACTCTCCGCTGACTGGAGTCATACCTTGCGCAAAGGAAGATGGTTGTGGTTATTGGAGGTCAATCATCTGAGCTCCAGGACATCACTGCAGGAGTTCCTCAGGGTAGTGTCCTAGGCCCAACCATCTTCAGCTGTTTTATCAATGACCTTCTTTCAATCAGAAGGTCAGAAGTGGGGATGTTCGCTGATGATTGCACAATGTTCAGCACCATTCGCGACTCTACAGATACTGAAGCAATCAGACTTGGATAATATCCAGGATTGGGCTGATAAGTGGCAAGTAACATTCGCGCCACACAAGGACCATCTCCAACAAGAGAGAATCTAACCATCTCCCCATGACATTCAATGGCATTACCATTGCTGAATTCTTCACTATCAACATCCTAGGGGCTACCATTGACCAGAAACTGAACTGGAGTAGCCATATTAATACCGTGGCTACAAGAGCAGGTCAGAGGCTAGGAATCCTGTGACGAGTAACTCACCTCCTGACTCCCCAAAGCCTGTCCACCATCTACAAGGCACAAGTCAGGAATGTGATGGAATACTCTCCACTTGCCTGGATGGGTGCAGCTCCAACAACACTCAAGAAGCTCGACAACATCCATGACAAAGCAGATTGCTCGATTGGCATCTCATCCACAAACATTCACTCGCTCCACCACCGACACACAGTGGCAGCAGTGTGTACCATCTACAAGATGCACTGCAGCAACGCACCAAGGCTCCTTCCAAACCCGTGACCTCTACCAACTGGAAGGACAAGGGCAGAAAATGCATGGCAACACCACCACCTGCGAGTTCCTCTCCAAGCGACACACCATCCTGACTTGGAACTATATTGCCGTTCCTTCACTGCCGCTGGGTCAAAATCCCAGAACTCCCTTCCTAACAGCACTGTGGGTATACCTACCTCACATGGACTGCAACGATTCAAGAAGGCAGCTCACCACCATCTTCTCAAGGGCAAATATGGATGGGCAATAAATGCAGGCCTAGCCAGCGACGCCCACATCCCATGAATGAATTTTTTAAAAATCACCAGATCCAGATGAAATGTATCCCAGGGTGCTCAGAGAAGCAAGGGAAGAAATAGCCATGGCTCTAACCATCATTATTCAATCCTCTCTGGTTACAGGCATCCAGCTGGAGGACTGCTAACATTGCCTCCCTTTTTTGGGCCTCCTTATCTCGAGAGACAATGGATACGCGCCTGGAGGTGGTCAGTGGTTTGTGAAGCAGCGCCTGGAGTGGCTATAAAGGCCAATTCTGGAGTGACAGGCTCTTCCACAGGTGCTGCAGAGAAATTTGTTTGTTGGGGCTGTTGCACAGTTGGTTCTCCCCTTGCGCCTCTGTCTTTTTTCCTGCCAACTACTAAGTCTCTTCGACTCGACACAATTTAGCCCTGTCTTTATGGCTGCCCGCCAGCTCTGGCGAATGCTGGCAACTGACTCCCACGACTTGTGATCAATGTCACACGATTTCATGTCGCGTTTGCAGACGTCTTTATAGCGGAGACATGGACGGCCGGTGGGTCTGATACCAGTGGCGAGCTCGCTGTACAATGTGTCTTTGGGGATCCTGCCATCTTCCATGCGGCTCACATGGCCAAGCCATCTCAAGCGCCGCTGACTCAGTAGTGTGTATAAGCTGGGGATGTTGGCCGCTTCAAGGACTTCTGTGTTGGAGATATAGTCCTGCCACCTGATGCCAAGTATTCTCCGAAGGCAGCGAAGATGGAATGAATTGAGACGTCGCTCTTGGCTGGCATACGTTGTCCAGGCCTCGCTGCCGTAGAGCAAGGTACTGAGGACACAGGCCTGATACACTCGGACTTTTGTGTTCCGTGTCAGTGCGCCATTTTCCCACACTCTCTTGGCCAGTCTGAACATAGCAGTGGAAGCCTTACCCATGCGCTTGTTGATTTCTGCATCTAGAGACAGGTTACTGGTGATAGTTGAGCCTAGGTAGGTGAACTCTTGAACCACTTCCAGAGCGTGGTCGCCAATATTGATGGATGGAGCATTTCTGACATCCTGCCCCATGATGTTCGTTTTCTTGAGGCTGATGGTTAGGCCAAATTCATTGCAGGCAGACGCAAACCTGTCGATGAGACTCTGCAGGCATTCTTCAGTGTGAGATGTTAAAGCAGCATCGTCAGCAAAGAGGAGTTCTCTGATGAGGACTTTCCGTACTTTGGACTTCGCTCTTAGACGGGCAAGGTTGAACAACCTGCCCCCTGATCTTGTGTGGAGGAAAATTCCTTCTTCAGAGGATTTGAACGCATGTGAAAGCAGCAGGGAGAAGAAAATCCCAAAAAGTGTGGGTGCGAGAACACAGCCCTGTTTCACACCACTCAGGATAGGAAAGGGCTCTGATGAGGAGCCACCATGTTGAATTGTGCCTTTCATATTGTCATGGAATGAGGTGATGATACTTAGTAGCTTTGGTGGACATCCGATCTTTTCTAGTAGTCTGAAGAGACCACGTCTGCTGACGAGGTCAAAGGCTTTGGTGAGATCAATGAAAGCAATGTAGAGGGGCATCTGTTGTTCACGGCATTTCTCCTGTATCTGACGAAGGGAGAACAGCATGTCAATAGTCGATCTCTCTGCACGAAAGCCACACTGTGCCTCAGGGTAGACGCGCTCGGCCAGCTTCTGGAGCCTGTTCAGAGCGACTCGAGCAAAGACTTTCCCCACTATGCTGAGCAGGGAGATTCCACGGTAGTTGTTGCAGTCACCGCGGTCACCTTTGTTTTTATAGAGGGTGATGATGTTGGCATCGCGCATGTCCTGGGGTACTGCTCCCTCGTCCCAGCACAGGCATAGCAGTTCATGTAGTGCTGAGAGTATAGCAGGCTTGGCACTCTTGATTATTTCAGGGGTAATGCTGTCCTTCCCAGGGGCTTTTCCGCTGGCTAGGGAATCAATGGCAACACTGAGTTCCGATTTGGTTGGCTGTATGTCCAGCTCATCCATGACTGGTAGAGGCTGGGCTGCATTGAGGGCAGTCTCAGTGACAGCATTCTCCCTGGAGTACAGTTCTAGGTAGTGCTCAACCCAGCGGTCCATCTGTTTGCGTTGGTCAGTGATTATGTCCCCCGATTTAGATTTGAGGGGGGTGATCTTCTTGATGGTTGGCCCAAGAGCTCTCTTCATGCCATCATACATTCCTCTGATGTTTCCGGTGTCTGAGGCCAGCTGAATATGACTGCATAGGTGTTGCCAGTAGTCGTTTGCGCAATGCCTAGCTGTTCTTTGTGCAGTACTTCTGGCTGCTTTAAGTGCTGCGGATGTTAAATCGCTGGGGGCTTTCTTGTAGTTCAAAAGTGCAATGCGCTTAGCGGCTATGACAGGTTCCAGCTCTTCATTATGAGATTGAAACCAGTCTGCATTTCTCTTCGCACTTTTGCCGTAGGTGGTCAAAGCTGACTCATAGATGGCGTCTCTGATGTGGGCCCACTTGGTCTCAGCATCCCCTGTGGGAGTGTTTTGAAGGGCTGTTACAAGTGAATTTAGAAATTTTTGTAACAGCTGTGGGTGAGAAATTCTGCTCGTGTTGATGCGCGGGTGGCCCTTCTGCTTGGAATGATGCAACTTCTTTGGTCTGAGTCTAACCTTGCTGCACACCAGGGAGTGGTCGGTGTCGCAGTCCGCACTGTGGAAGCTGCGTGTGATTTGAACACTGTTTAAGGCGGCTTGCCTTGTGACAATGAGGTCTAGCTGGTGCCAACGACGTGATCTTGGGTGCCTCCATGAAACCTGGTGACAGGGTTTAGTGTGAAAGAACGAGTTGGTGATGCAGAGGTTATGATAGGTACACAACTCAAGCAGTCTCTGCCCGTTCTCATTCATCCTTCCAACGCCATAGCGCCCAAGGCAGGAGGGCCATGAGTCATGGTCGGCCCCAACCCTGGCATTAAAGTCCCCCAGCAGGAATAGGTGTTCGGTGTTGGGGATGCTGCTAATGATGTTATGGAGTTGTTCATAGAACTGGTCTTTAGCTTCAGGTGCGGAACAGAGTGTTGGAGCATAGATGCTGAGTAGGTTTACTGGACCAGAGGTGGTGAGCAGTCGGATGGGCAGTATGCGTTCCGAGCCATTTGAGGGAGGCTCTATCATGCTAAGCAAGGAGTTTCTGATGGCGAAGCCCACTCCATGCTGTCTTGGTTCTTCAGGATCCTTGCCCTGCCAGAAGAAGGTGTAGTCTTGCTCTGCTAGAGAGCCACTCGCGGGGAGGCGAGTCTCCTGAAGTGCTGCAATGTCCACATTGAGTCTACTGAGCTCGTTGTTAATGATGGCGGTCTTCCGAGAATCGTTGATTTGTGTAAGGTCTTCCGACAGGCCAGGACACATAGTTCTGACGTTCCAGCTTGCAAAGCGAAGGGCTGGTACCTTTTTTCCTTTTTTCATGTTGTTTGGTGCGGTGTATCAGTCCACCTTTCGGGCAATGACCCTGAGCTCCAAGCACCCATTGAAGCAGGCAGACTGTGGCGGGACAGAACCTTATTGACCGGGGGCTGCCCGGTTTGAGGCGGGCGGTAGCTGTCCAGTGAGGTGCAATGACCTCTCCCACCGACAAAGGCAACCCGTGGCGCCCAGTTTCTACGCCAATTTATCTGGACTTATAACCCGTAACTGCTGCCTTCCGTGTTGTTTCAGTCGCTGTGAGGCAACTATGGAGTGACCTCTCCATGGCGCATGCCTGGGCAAATTTATGGAGGTTGAGAGTTGCCCAGTCGTCAAAACCCCCCTCTCGGCCTTTCTGGTGGGGTCCAAAGGAGTGCAGGACACGACGTTTGGCACCAGTATGGCTGCAGGAACTGCCGGAAACATGCCAAAGGTGACACATGACCGCCTACGGGGTTCCGCTCCGGATTTTCTGTTAGGGTTTACTCCCTTAGCCTTGGTCTCTCCCGAGACGCCCACAAGGCAGTGGGGTTGTTGGGGCCCCTACACAGGTGTAGGATGGTGCCGGTGGGAGGAGGGGATGCAAGGGGGAGGGGTAGAGGGAGGGGGTGGGGGGGGGGTGCAGGGGAAGGGGGTGCGGGGTGAAGATGGTGCGAGGGGGGGGCGGGCTGGGACGGGGTTGTGAGCGGGTGAGCTGAGAGGGTGGAGCAGGGAAGTGGACGGGGGTGGGGGGGGGTGGGACGGGGGTGGGGGGGGGGTGGAAGGGGGGTAAAGGGGGGGGGGAGGGGGGGTGGAATCTGCTAACATTGCACTGTTGTTTAAAAAGGGAATAAGGGATTGACCAAGTAATTATAGGCCAGTCATCCTAAGCTCAGTGGTGGGCAAATTACTAGAAAAAATTCTGAAACACAGTATAAATTGTGATTAGAAAGGCACAGGTTAAACAAGCACAGTCAGCATGGATTTCTTAAGGGAAGACCATGTCTGACTAACTTGATTGCATTTTTTGAGGAGGTAACATGGAGGGTCAATGAGGGTTGTGCGTTTGATGTACTGTACATGGATTTTAGCAAGCTTTTGATAAGGTCCTGTTTTAATAGCACATTGGTTAGTATATTAAGATATGTTTGATAGAATAAGTGTAATTATTTGAATATATATTTATGCAAATATATACATCACTAAGTGATTAATATCATGTGTTGCAGCCATATTGCTCAGCCAGTAAGAAATGTAAGCAGAAGAAAGAAGCCTCCCAATCAAGTTGTGTCCGACCTCCATGCCAGCCTTTCAACTGTGCATTAGTCTAGAGCCACAGATAATACAAAATGGTGGCAGTGGTGGTGAATCATCAGCATTAATCAGCATTTGCTGCTTAAGCAGCTGAATCAACAGTCAGAATCGGAAGCCTTGCCAGAAGCAGTGCGACCAGGCCATAGCTCTCATATTGGTAGAGCAAGGTGCGTGTAAAGAGATTCGGAGTGGCTTGAGTGCACCGGGGTTTTACCCCGCCCCGGCAAAGCAAAATTAGCCACACTTTCAGCCGGAGAGATCAGGGCAGCGTCATGTTTGAATGCAGTTTTCTTCCCGCTGTCACCATAATTTCGCACCACTAGCCAACCCCGTTTCCAGAGCCCCTCCTGCCTGCAAGCTTGAAGCCCGCGTTGCAGCAATACAGTTCAGGGCGTGGCATCAGCTCAGCTTTGTAGACATCATAGTTAGCTTCAGCTCCGATAATGTGACTTGCTCCTTAGGGGGAATAGTGATAGAAGGCTCAGGTCACTGCAACCAGATTCCCGAGATGAATTGATGTCCCGGGCAAGTTGAAATTAAACAGAGGATGGAGTTATGTTTCTGGGACCATGAAGTTGTGGATGCTGAAAAGCAAGCCATAAAAATCAGGACTGCAGTAGGAAATGAAGTGCTGTGCAGATTAAATATCACAGCAGTCAAAGTGCATACATGCCTATAGAATCAATTGAAGGCCTCCAGAGGTTGCACCCAGACCATTTTGACATGGTTGGTAACTTCCAGGGTAATGCAATTCTTCAGAGAAGGTGCAACGCCATCTATCAACCCACCATGCAAGTGCAGCGTGCATGCTTGGGAGAAGCTGAGGATCTATCTGGATGGCATGGAGAGACAATTGGGAGAGCTGTCACACAGACTAATCAAGCATCAGCCTGAATAGAGTCATAGAGAGATACAGCACCGAAACAGGCCCTTGGAAACATACTGAACAGCCAATTTCCCAGATACGACCATCACCATTCCTGGGTATGTCTCGTCCCACTGACAGGACAGACCCACCAGAGGTGGTGGTTCAGTGATACACAGTCGAGAGGGAGTTGCCCTGGGAGTTCTCAACATTAACTCTGACCCCATGAAGTCTCACGGCATTAGGTCAAACAAGGGCAAGGAAACCTCCTGCTGATTACTACCCTGCCGCACTCCCTCAATTCATCAATCAGTACTGTCATAGATGTGCTTTTTTCCTCTGTATAAAAACCAAGGGGGTAAATGCATCTTTAAGACTGAGAACAGTTTTTAATATTCTCTGGGAACAGCTTGTGAGCTGCAAGCCTGATCCGAAGCAACAGCAAGAGAGAGATATCACATGCTCTTTTGTATCTTTTGACTGTGTGTAAAGACTGGCTAGAACCAGTTTGAACTGGCAGACCAACAAAGCGTGCTCTCTTGAGCGTGCCCCTCTCAGCAGAAAATCTACATTGGCCTACAGGCTGTGTTTCACCTAAAGAGGAAACGTACCCTGGAGAGGAAAATTTGCATTATTGGAGGTATAAATTTCCTTTCCAATCACATCTCTCAGAAGTCTCTACCTCAGGAGTGACTTTCAGTTGCCTTTCGTGTTTCTGGGAGTTCTGGAAACTCAGTAAAGTTTCTACTGATAGGCTGCTAATTCTAAATCTAAACAGACCTGTTGTTATATTCCTATTGAAAGATCTGTGTGACGCCTCCTGCAGCCAACGTACCGTGAACAACTATCCATTACAACTGTTCACCAAACCTGCCTGAAGACTTGGAGTGGCATCTGACTATTTAACTCTGGGACACCGAACCGGGAACGTAACCCACCAAGACTTACAATCCAGTTGTTTTTGGAAAAACAGCTCTAATTTAAAACATCATTTTAGAACTGGTTAACCGTTCGTTTTGATGTGTATGTGCATGAGGGTTAGGAGGATTAAGAAATTATAAAGGTTTTTCAGACATAAATTTATCTCAGTATTGTTTAAGATTTAGTTTATTAATAGATAGTTAATTTGTTGTTTAAAGATACCTAGTTTGGTGTGTTTTATTCTGGGGGTTAATAAAGCGTTTTATTTGGCTAATTTCCAGTAGGTGGGAAACTTTAATAATATGCTGTGACCTGTGAAGTAATGGGACTGAACTGACAGTGCATTACTCCCGCCTCGGTCACAACAGTACTCCTCCATATTGACCACCACTTGGAAGAAGCACTGACGGTGGCAAGGGAAGAGAACGTACTCTGGGTGGGGGACTTCAATGCCCATCACCAACAGTGGCTTGGTAGCATCATTACTGACCGTGCAGGCTGAGTCCTGAAGGATACATCTGCGAGACTGGGCCTGCAGCTGATGATGAGGGAACCAACAATAGGATAAAACAAACCACAGTGGCGCAGTGGTTAGCACCGCAGCCTCACAGCTCCAGCGACCCGGGCTCAATTCTGGGTACTGCCTGTGTGGAGTTTGCAAGTTCTCCCTGTGTCTGCGTGGGTTTCCTCCGGGTGCTCCGGTTTCCTCCCACATGCCAAAGACTTGCAGGTTGATAGGTAAATTGGCCATTATAAATTGCCCCTAGTATAGGTGGGTGGTAGGGAAATAAAGGGACAGGTGGGGATGTGGTAGGAATATGGAATTAGTGTAGGATTAGTATAAATGGGTGGTTGATGGTCGGCACAGACTCGGTGGGCCGAAGGGCCTGTTTCAGTGCTGTATCTCTAAATAAATAAAAATAAATAAATAAAACCAGTTCCAAATTATGTTTTAAATTAGAGCTGTTTCTTAGGAATAATAAAACAACTAGGTCGTAAGTCTTGACGGGTTACGTTCCCAGTGTGGTGAGGTGTCCCAGAGTCGAATAGACCTTGTCCTCACCAATCTACCTGTTGCAGATGTATCTGTCCATGACAATATTGGTTGGAGTGATCACAGAACAATCCTTGTGAAAACAAAGCCCCTTCTTCACACTGAGGCTACCCTCCATCGTGTGGCACTTGTTGTGAGGATTTCCATTTTTTTTGTATGAAAACTTGGGAATCAATATTTTTAAAAGCTGAAAAGGATTTCAGTAGACATTGAGACACCTGGAGATAGCTGAACTTTATGGATGTTTTTGAAAGGAAGTTCAACAAAGGTTGAACTGGTAAACAAGGACTGGAAAGCAGATAATTTCAAGGAAATCACCAGGGGGTTTGACCTCAGAGTAACCCTCTGTTGTGACAAGAAATATATGACTTGGTTCTGCAAGGTTTTGGTCTCATTTTTGAACAGTAAAAGACAGTGGGTTTGGACAAAAGCAGGTAATTGAAATTTGATTTGGACCTGCTTGGAGATCAGAAGAACAACCAGAAAAGTATTACTTCTCTGTAAAGAATCCTTGCTCTTGAAAAGCAAAAGCTTGTATGAAGTGGTACTGTTGCCTCCTGCATTTTTGAAGAAACCCTGAATTTGCAGAAATCTTGCATTATTAAAAAAGGACTTTTGCATCGAATGTGAGAACTGGCACTTGTTGCTATACCCCTGATGGAAGACCTATGTGAAAGACTTCTACAATTGAATTTCGTTGAACGCCTACCCAACACAGATTGTTCATCTACTTCGCTTGGGAAGACTTCGAGTGGCATCCAACTATTCGACTTTGGGACCCCTCGCCTTCCTTCCAGATCATGGCTGTCTAAGTTTTTTTTATTCCTTTATTCCTATGAAACAGCTGTGAACCAAAATCCCTTTTTTCCTGGTTAACTAATTTTTGGATGTACGTGCACGAGGGCTAGGGAAAAAAGTAGCTTTAATATTTCAATTCGTGTATATATTTACTTCAGTATTGGTTAAAACTTGGTTTGATAATAAATGGTTAATTTTGTTGTTTATTAAAGAAACCTGCATGATGTGCTTTATTCTGGGGGACAAATATGAGTATCTAACTGGTTGTTTCGGTAAGTGGGAAAATTTATTGATATGCTGTGACTTGTGCAGAAGTGGGACTGAATTAACAGTGCACTCCTCCCACCTCAGTCGTAACACACTACTGCCGTGTCAAATTGAATAGATTCAGAACAGATCTGGAAGCTCAAAACTGGACATCCATGAGGCACAGTGGACCATCAGCAGCAGCAGAACTGTATTCAACTACAATCTGTAACCTTATGGCACGGCATATCCCTCACTCTACCATTACCATCAAGCCAACGGATTGACCCTGGTTCAACGAAGAGCGCATGCCAGGAGCAGCACCAGGCATACCTCAAAATGAGGTGTCAACCTGGTGAAGCTGCAGCACAGGATTACTTGCATGCCAAACAGCAGAAGCAGACAAAGCTAAGCAATCCCACAACAAACAGATCAGATCAAAGTCTGCCCTGCCACATCCAGTCGTTAATGGTAGTCGGCAATTAAACAACTAACATGAGGAGAAGGCTCCACAAATATTCCCACCCTCAATGCACTTCAGTGCCAAAGAAAAGGCTGAAGCATTTGCGACCACATTCAGCCAGATGTGCCGAGTGAATGATCCACTTCAGCCTCCTCCTGAGGTTCCCAGCATCACAGATGCCAGTCTTCAACCAATCCGATTCATTCCAAATGATATGAAGAAACGTCTGAAGGCACTGGATACTGCAAAGGCACTAAATCCTGACAACATCCCAGCTGTAATACTGAAGACTTGTGCTGCAGGAATAGCTGCGCGGCTAGCCAAGCTGCTCCACTACAGCTACAACACTGGCATCTACCTGACAAAGTGGAAAATTTCCCAGGTATGTCCTGTACATCAAAAGCAGGACAAATCCAATCTTGCCAATTACCATCCCATCTCTTTACTCTCAATCATCAGCCAAGTGATGGAAGGTGTCATTAACAGTGCTATCAAATGCCACTTAAACAGCAATAACCTGCTCACTGACACTCAGTTTGGGTTCACCCAGGACCACTCAGCTCCTGACCTCATTATAGCCTTGGTCCAATAATGGACAAAAGAGCTGAACTCAAAAGGTGAGGTGAGAGCGATTGCCTTGAATATCAAGGCAGCATTTGACCGAGTGTGGCCTTTGATCAAGGAGCCTTAGCCAAACTAAAGTCAATGGGAGTCAATGGGAATCACCACTGGTTGGAGTCATACTTACATAAAGGAAGATGGGTGTGGTTGTTGCAGGCCAATCATCTCAGCCCCAGGACATTGGTGCAGGAGTTCCTCATGGTAGTGTCTTAGGACCAACCATTTTCAGCTGCTTCATTAATGCACTTCCTTCCATCATAAGGTCAGAAATGAAGATGTTCGTTGGTGATTGCACAATCTTTAGTACCATTCGCAACTCCTCAGATACTGAAGTAGTCTGTGTCCATATGCAGCAAGACCTGCACAACGTACAGACTTGGACTGATAAGTGGCAAGTTACATTTGCACCATACGAGTACCAGGCAATAACCACCTCCAATAAGAGGGAATCTAACCATCTCCCCATGACATTCAATGGAATTGCCATCACTGAATCCCCCACTATCAACATCCTGGGGTTACCATTGACCAGAATCCGAACTGGCCCAGCCACATAAATACTGTGGCTACCACAGCAGGTCAGAGGCTGGGACTATGCAGCTCACTTCCTGTCTCCTTAATCCCTGTCCACCATCTACAAGGCACAAGTCAGGAGTGTGATGGAATACTATCCACTTGCCTGGATGGGTGCAGCTCCAACAACAGAAGCTCAACACCATCCAGGTCAAAGTAGCCCGCTTGATTGGAAACCCATCCACCACCAATGCACAGTGGCAGCAGTATGTACCATCTACAAGATGCATTGCAGCAACTCACCAAGGCTCCTTCGACAGCACAAAACCCACGACCTCTACCAACTAGAAGGACAAGGGCAGCAGATGCATGGGAACACCATCACCTGCGAGTTCCCCTCCAAGCCACACACCATCCTGACTTGGAACTATATCACCATTCCTTCACTGGATAAAAATCCTGGAACTCCCTCCCTAACAGCACTGTGGGTGTACCTACGCCACATGGACTGCAGCAGTTCAAGAAGGCAGCTCACCACCACCTTCTCAAGGGCAATTAGGGATGGGCAACAAATGCTGACTTAGTCAGCAACACCCACATCCTATGAAAGAACAGCAAAAAGAAAAGGCATCATCCGCCCACTGCAGCACAAGGACTGGTGCAGATCCATGATCACCATGGTCAAAAAGGACGGTTCGATTCGATTATGTTTGGACCCAAGGAGGCTAAACAAAGCCTTGAAGAGATGTCCACACAAGGTACCAACATTGGAAGAGCTTACCCCACGTTTACAGGAGCAAAGCATTTTTCTAAGCTCAACGCCAAGAACAGATATTGGTCCATACACCTGTCAAAAGAGTCGCAAGAGCTGACGACATTCAGAACCTCTTTTGGCAGGTACTGTTTCCTCCGTCTACCTTTCAGACTGTCAGCCAAGACATCTTTCAGCAACATACTGACTGAATAACAGAGTGAGTCCCAGGTGGTGTGCACATCGCCGTAGTACAACGCACGAAAGAAGAGAATGACAGGAACCTACACTTGCTCATGGAGGCCATCAGGCATGAAGGTTTGGTGTCTGACAGTATAAAGTGCTTCATTAAGGGATATCACATTAATTTTTTCAACTCCATTTACCATAGCACAGGTATCTGCCCGAGCTCTGGGAGTACTGAAGACATGCAATCACCATCGTAGCACCAGGACGACCTAAAACGTTGCCTATGTTTGTTCAATTTCCTGGCGGCGTACATACCAAGTTTCTCAGAGAAGGCATCTCCATTAAGAGACAGCTGCGTTTGCTGACAACGTAACCACTAGGTGGTGTGGCACAGTACTGGCACATGTATAAATGCAATCACATCCACTGAAATGTCACTGTCTGCGACATCTCAGGCAGATGCCAGTAATAAAGATGGTACTGCTCAATTCGTCACAAAAAATGAATTAAACCCAAATCCCCTCAATGGCTGCGATCGCTGCCTCCATCCCACCCCCAACAGTATCCCGCTCCCTCCTGCCAAGGGTGCTCACTCCCCGCCTCGCCAATGCCTCCGTTCAGACACTCGCTCCCTACCTCGCTGCTTCCCTCCAGCCTTGCCACTTCCCACCTCGGCTGCTCGCTCCCTATTTCCCCACCCACCCGCCCCCCCGCCACCGGCTGCTCACTCCCAGCCTCGCTGTGCTTCCCAACTCGGCAGCTTTCTCCCCGCGACACTCCATCACCCTCGGCCGCTTGCTCCACCCTCGGCAGCGGCGTGGCGGGAGGCTAGAGGCCGAGGGCGGGAAGCGGTGTGAGGGCGGGAAGCAGCGAGGCCAGGAGCGAGCAGCCGAGGGAAGTAAGCGGCTGAGGGCGGGATCGAGTGGCTGAAGCAGGGTACTATTGAGGGGGAATGGAAGCAGCGATTGCAGCCATTGAGGGGTGAGGTAATGTTGGGACATCAATCCGTCATACATCATTGTGTGGCGACGTCAGTACGCACATGCGCAGATTCATACTGGCAAGCCGGCAAATGTTCGGGCACACTGACATTGGTGATCGCTTTGTGCATACTCTGCGTTGCCAGGAAACACTCTGTTAAGAGAGTTAAGAAGCTGAAGAAAGACATACCATTCCTATGGCAGAATGACCATCAATATGTATTTAATACATTGAAATGAGAGCTATCAGTATTATGAGCCAGAGAAAGCGACAAGACCTGGTTCCAGTTTTCTTCAGGAGAGCAAACCTGTCACGTTTGGATCAAAAAGCCTACCTTCGCACAGGCGAATTACTCTAAACATCAAATGGGAAATCTGGCGTTTGTCTTTGGAATCACCAGGTTCCAAACATGTTTATTCAGGAAGGAGTTCATGGTGGAAACAGACCACAAGCTCTTGGAAATGATCTGGCGAAAACCGCTTACTACTGCACGACCTTGACTACTGAAATTATCCATTAGGATTCAAGGTTATAACTGTGATGTCAGGTACAGATCAGCCATAATCTTATTGAATGGCGGAGCAGGCTTGAGGGGCTGGGTGGCCTACTCCTTCTCCTAATTTGTATGTTTGTACGTACAAACCCAGTAATCAAATATTCCTGTCAGATACTCTAAGCAGACTGCCTAACCCTGGAAATCCAAGAGACATCCGCTCGACGTCCAGGTTGAAGAAGTCTGCAAGCCTACAGGATGTCGACAACATCGACCTGATGAGCTTTGGTCATCACAAGTGAGAGGAGCTCCAGAGGCTTCTCAAGACCCTGTAATCAGAACCCTGAAGAAGATCGTTGCAGATGGGGGGCCTGAAATCATCCAGGGGATCTCCACAGATCTGAGAACATATTGGTCATATCGGGAAGAGATGGCTATTTCAAGCAGAGTGCACTTCAAAGGATGACAGGTCCTAATTCTGGCGTCAGTTCGGTCTGATATACTTGGTCAGCTCCACCAGGCCACAAGGGAATGCAGAAGGACACACAACTTCCTCGCGGGACAGTGTTCTGGCCTCGCATTAGCAAGGACATCGACCTGGTAGTGAGGGCTTGTGGTGCATCTCAGGAGCACCAAGCCAGTCAGCACAAAGAACAGCTCCAACCACATGACAACCTGTCCTTGCCATGGACCAAGCGAGCAACCGACTGATTCACCGTGGGCAAGGAAGACTATCTACTAGTAGTGACCGACTGTTACTCCAAATTCCCAATTGTTCAAAAACCTCAGGACATGTTGAGTTCAGCAGTGGCCAGCACTGTTAGTGCCATCTTCAGTGCTCTGATGGAAATAGTAATGGACAATGGTCCACAATAGAGTGGAAAACCATTTCAAGAAATGGGCTATCAACCACAGAACGTCATCAACCCAGAATCCCCGTTCTAATGAAATGACTGAACACCTGGTCAGGACAGTCAAATCACTCATCAAATGTGCACGGAAACTGGACCAAGTTGCGTTGCTACATCTTCACGCAACTCCATTAAATTCCGGATTGTCATCACCAGCGGAGAATCTGTTCGGTCGGTCAACGAGAACCACTTAACCAAGCTATCATGTCACTAAGTTATCCACAATGCAGCGCACCTACGTCAGAGACAAGGCAGGAGGAAAGACATGCATGATGCATGTGCAGGTGCTGAATTACCACCACTTTAAGGTTGGCAGAAGGTGGAAGTCGTACACCCACAAGAAGCAGCGTGGATAAAGAAGCAGCGTGGATTCCAGAAATGTCAAAGGTATGCAAAGAACCACCATCTTATGGAGGTGACGATGCCAAATGTACGATATTCAAAGAATTAGTCTCACCTCAGGGGACTCTCTGTCAGCCACAAACAGTGATCAACCAGCATTCCCTATGCACATGCGATTTCATTTTTCTGATGAAGTGGCAGCAAGCAATGCACCAAGCGCACCAACAACTGAGGACAGTCAGTCCAAACACAATCTTCAGGATGAAAGAATAGACAACTTGAAATCACACCCTCATGTAGTTGTTACAAGGTCTGGTCGAGTCAGTACTTATCCAAACGTAGAAAACACCTTGTGGCGCGGCAATCCAAGTGTTCGTGTTATAGTTGAAAATTCCATGTAATGTGTTTATCATTGTCATATTTTCAATTCCACAAGGGATATCTATCCATGAGAATATTAGTGTTTAACTGTAGGGATTTTCTTTTACTTAAGGGAAGGGAGATGTTCTAATAGTACATTGGTTAGTATATAAGATAATATGTTTGATAGAATGAGTGTAATCATTTGAATATATGGTTATGCAAATATAAACATCACAAAGTGGTTAATATCACATGATGCAGCCATATTGCTCGGACAGTAGCACGCGTAAGCTGAAGCAAGAAGAAGCCTCCCAATAAAGCTCTGTGTTCGACCTCTAAGCCAGGCTTTCGACTGTGTTTGTATTAGTCTAAAGCTACAGATAATACAACAGGTCCCACATGGCAGACTAGTCAGAAAAGTAAGAGCCCACGGGATCCAAGGAAAAGTGGCAAGTTGAAACCAAAATCGGCTCAGTGGCAGGAAGTAAGAGTTAACAGTCGACAGGTATTTTTGGGACTAGAAGGCTGTTGCCAGAGAGGTTCCACAGGATTCAGTACTAGGTTCCTCGCTCTTCATGGTCTATATCAATGACTTAAATGTAGGGAGAGAAGCAGAGTTAACGTTTCGGGTATGTGACCGTTCTTCGGAACATCACTTATCCGAAAGGTTAACTCTGCTTCTCTCTCCACAGATGCTGCCAGACCTGACTATTTCCAGCATTTCTTGTTTTTATTTCAGATTTCCAGCATCTGCAATATTTTGCTTTTACTTAAATGTAGGGGGCATGATTAAGAAATCAAAGTGATTGATGACAACGCTACGTCATCAGGATGCGCCGCGGTGCGCACATGCGCACACGGTCTCAGTCCCTCTGCGCATGCGCTGCGGTCCGGCTTGCCAGGACCAGTTTGCGCATGCGCAGATGACGTCATCGCGTAACGTCATCTTCCTCGGGGAACACGGCAGGTTGGCCTCTGCGCATGTGCAAACTGGTCCTGGCAATCCGGACCGCAGCGCATGCGCAGATGGCCGGAGCCCGTGTGCGCATGTGCGTCAATCTTCCGAAAGCTTCGGCGCGAGTTTTTGAAAATGGAAGGAGGTGAGGTTTTGTCGGGCATTTTATCTCAATTATTTAGTCATTTTGGACATTTGCTTCATTTTTACTAGACAGAGGAGATTGTTCCAAGGTAAGTTGCTCTGAAAATATTTATTGTCTGGGGCACCGCATGTGCTCCAGTCCCTGTTCTTAAGTTGGTCTGAAAACATTTCAAGGGAGGGAAAGAGGGGGGAAGGGAGGGGGGAAGGGAGGGGGGAAGGGAGGGGGGAAGGGAGGGGGGAAGGGAGGGGGGAAGGGAGGGGGGAAGGGAGGGGGGAAGGGAGGGGGGAAGGGAGGGGGGAAGGGAGGGGGGAAGGGAGGGGGGAAGGGAGGGGGGAAGGGAGGGGGGAAGGGAGGGGGGAAGGGAGGGGGGAAGGGAGGGGGGGAGGGACGGGGGGGGGAAGGGAAGGAGGGACGGGGGGGGGGAAGGGAAGGAGGGACGGGGGGGGGGAAGGGAAGGAGGGACGGGGGGGGGAAGGGAAGGAGGGACGGGGGGGGGGAAGGGAAGGAGGGACGGGGGGGGGGAAGGGAAGGAGGGACGGGGGGGGGGAAGGGAAGGAGGGACGGGGGGGGGGGAAGGAAGGAGGGACGGAGGGGTGGAAGGGAAGGAGGGACGGGGGGGTGGAAGGGAAGGAGGGACGGGGGGGGGGGGGAAGGGAAGGAGGGACGGGGGGGGGTGGAAGGGAAGGAGGGACGGGGGGGGGGGAAGGGAAGGAGGGACGGGGGGGTGGAAGGGAAGGAGGGACGGGGGGGTGGAAGGGAAGGAGGGACGGGGGGGTGGAAGGGAAGGAGGGACGGGGGGGTGGAAGGGAAGGAGGGACGGGGGGGTGGAAGGGAAGGAGGGACGGGGGGGTGGAAGGGAAGGAGGGACGGGGGGGTGGAAGGGAAGGAGGGACGGGGGGGTGGAAGGGAAGGAGGGACGGGGGGGTGGAAGGGAAGGAGGGACGGGGGGGTGGAAGGGAAGGAGGGACGGGGGGGTGGAAGGGAAGGAGGGACGGGGGGGTGGAAGGGAAGGAGGGACGGGGGGGTGGAAGGGAAGGAGGGACGGGGGGGTGGAAGGGAAGGAGGGACGGGGGGGTGGAAGGGGAAGGAGGGACGGGGGGGTGGAAGGGAAGGAGGGACGGGGGGGTGGAAGGGAAGGAGGGACGGGGGGGGGAAGGGAAGGAGGGACGGGGGGGGAAGGGAAGGAGGGACCGGGGGGGGGAAGGGAAGGAGGGACGGGGGGGGGAAGGGAAGGAGGGACGGGGGGGGGAAGGGAAGGAGGGACGGGGGGGGGAAGGGAAGGAGGGACGGGGGGGGGAAGGGAAGGAGGGACGGGGGGGGGGGAAGGGAAGGAGGGACGGGGGGGGGGAAGGGAAGGAGGGACGGGGGGGGGAAGGGAAGGAGGGACGGGGGGGGGAAGGGAAGGAGGGACGGGGGGGGGGAAGGGAAGGAGGGACGGGGGGGGGGAAGGGAAGGAGGGACGGGGGGGGGGGAAGGGAAGGAGGGACGGGGGGGGGGGGGAAGGGAAGGAGGACGGGGGGGGGGGGAAGGGAAGGAGGGACGGGGGGGGGAAGGGAAGGAGGGACGGGGGGGGGGAAGGGAAGGAGGGACGGGGGGGGGGGAAGGGAAGGAGGGACGGGGGGGGGGGGAAGGGAGAGGGACGGGGGGGGGGGGAAGGGAAGGAGGGACGGGGGGGGGGGAGGGAAGGAGGGACGGGGGGGGAGGGAAGGAGGGACGGGGGGGGAGGGAAGGAGGGACGGGGGGGGGAGGGAAGGAGGGACGGGGGGGGGAGGGAAGGAGGGACGGGGGGGGGAGGGAAGGAGGGACGGGGGGGGGAGGGAAGGAGGGACGGGGGGGGGAGGGAAGGAGGGACGGGGGGGGAGGGAAGGAGGGACGGGGGGGGGAGGGAAGGAGGGACGGGGGGGGGAGGGAAGGAGGGACGGGGGGGGGAGGGAAGGAGGGACGGGGGGGGGAGGGAAGGAGGGACGGGGGGGGGAGGGAAGAGGGACGGGGGGGGAGGGAAGGAGGGACGGGGGGGGAGGGAAGGAGGGACGGGGGGGGGGGGGAGGGAAGGAGGGACGGGGGGGGGGGGGAGGGAAGGAGGGACGGGGGGGGGGAGGGAAGGAGGGAAGGGGGGGGGGAGGGAAGGAGGGACGGGGGGGGGGGAGGGAAGGAGGAAGGGGGGGGGGAGGGAAGGAGGGACGGGGGGGGGGGGAAGGGAAGGAGGGAAGGGAAGGAGGGACGGGGGGGAAGGGAAGGAGGGACGGGGGGGAAGGGAAGGAGGGACGGGGGGGGGGGGAAGGGAGGGGAAGGGAGGTCGGGGGGGGAGGGTGGAGCAGCGGAGCGGAAGAGGAGTGCCTTTTTCTGTGCATGCGCCATAAACACAAGGACTGGCTGATGAGATGGAGCCAATTAATTTGCCCAACAATTGCCCGGAAGCCCCTTCGGATGGCGGTGGCCATGCGCTGGACATCAGTCGCGTGCCACAATCCATGGATCCTGAGCGTTTCACCCCCTGGCCTAATGATCTGATGGACCATACATACGCCTGCCTGTTCAAAGCTCCACTTCCCCCACCTGCGGTACCCTCTCCTTGCTGTTCAGTTACACAGTCACCTGTTCCTGCACCCATCCAAGCAGTGCACGTGGACACACAGCCACATGTTTCCCCATCCGCCCTTGAAACAACCATGCAGAGCCTTGTGAGACTCCGCAATTGCCAGCTGCTGCCTGTCAAGCAGAGAAGGCGTCCAAAGGGGTCAAGCACTTGGGGAACATTCAGCAAGAAGAGACTGAGCACTAAAAGAAACAAGCATGCCGTGTCCAGTGGTAGCACAAATGTGAATGCTCTTGCTGCGTACACAACTGGTGAGGTGGGAGTGCAGCCACACCATTCTCCATCCTCAGTGTTGCTTTAAGGCAAAGGTAGATAAGAGTGAAAGAAATGGAAGATGATGCTGATAGTAGTAGGCAGGATTAAATGGGAATGGATGGGAAGACGCACGAGTAGCATAACCACTAGCAGGGAACAGCTGGGCTAAATGGCCTGCTTTATGTTCATAGTCCAAAAGAAATGTGCTTCTTTTTCCAGCACCCTCACATCATTCATGTTTTCCCTGAGAGCAGCATTGAACCATCACGAGATAGGGGCAGTTACATCATCCTGACTCCTACAGCTGAGGTGGGTACTAAGTGATTCATTGGCCTATACTGCAGAGCATAAAGCATGCGCAACAGTAATTTCATTGGAGGGAGGGAAGCTCTGACACTGATGTTCTTTCATTATTTCCTTTCATGTAAAATGTGCCCTTGAGAAAACAATCCTTGACACTTAAGGACGGCATTCCAGCAAAGGAGGCAGTGCAGGAGATGACGCAAGGATGTGATGATTCCTGCATCTGAGGTGGGTAATAAGTGCTTCATTGGCGACGTTATCAATTGGTGCCTTCACTGCAGAACTTAAAAAGGTGTGCGCAACAGTAATTTCAGTGGATGGAGGGAGGCAAGCTCTGACTCTGATTTGCTTTTCTTCTTTTCATGTAAAACATGCCGTCGAGAAAACAATCCTCGAGACTTATGGTCAGCATTCAAGCAACGAAGGCAACTGGATCATGCTGCGGAGCTCATCACGATGTGGAAAGGAACATTGCATTTATGGATGAATTGGGAATGCACATTGGGATGCGCTTGGGGAACATTCACCAAGAATAGACTGAGCTCAGACTCTTGTGACTTTGCCTTCTTCACATGGACAATACAGTAGTGGAATAGAGAGCCAAGCGTTCATTCACCACAAGGCTCTCCA